>NW_013952415.1:3284089-3285870 GCF_001266775.1 Austrofundulus limnaeus | reverse complement strand
GTGTGTGTGTGTGTGTGTGTGTGTGTGTGTGTGTGTGTGTGTGTGTGTGCGTGTGTGTTTTGGCCAATGTCATCTTATTAAAATACTGTCTATGAAACATATATTTAATTCACCATGACTCCCTTCGTTACACTTTTATTTACATAGCATCGCATTAGCACCTGCAAACCTAAAATGTTGTAGCAGCAGCTAGCTGTAGCATTTCCAGGAATCTCCTAATATTGACATTTGAACAACAGAAGTGCAATATAATTTGCATAAACTGCTATAACCTGTTTTAATATTGGGGTTTTTGAATTGAAGCAAATTGTTTTGGTCTCAGTCCAACTCAGAATACAATCCGGTCAGAATTAAACTCTATTTCATCAAATCTGTGGTTGTTTTGAAAAAAAGTATTGTCAACAAATGTTCACAAACTTTCCACAAAGCCCCATTTTAAAACATTTGACCCATGCATTTACTTAGATGTCCTCAGACGACCCTGCTCAGATCTCTGTGAAACTCAAGTCCCTGGCTTCCCTTCAAATTTGCTTTCAAAACTTCCTGTTTGCTGAAGAAGGTGGATAAGAGAGACATACAATCTCATAAGTCTTTTTTCTATGGTCTCAATTTATTCGGAACTAGCTAATTCAGCTTGGTTCCTGTCTTTGTCTTGGGCCAAGCCAACACTCTGCTGACTGTAACCTAATTGAGAACAAACAGCCATTAGAGAGCTAATGGTCTTTTCATTAAACTCCATGAACCCAAGAGTACTATAATGGTAAAAAAATCCACACCTAATGGATAAAATACCATTTTAAACCTTGACCAGTACTAATTAAGCCACACACACACACATCCAAGGAACACTTAATGTACTCATGCTACAGTTTTTCCTCAGATACACAAGCATTGGGGCACTAATGAGAATCCTGAATGTTGATATAAGGTGTCCACCCTGACAAAGCATTAACAAGTGGAGGAGCAGGAGAATGACTTTCTGACCTTCCACTTGGTCGACAGCCACTCAATGCCTCAACTATAATGTGTCAGTATCACAACTAATATTTCTCACTACCAGTGGTATTGTATTAAAAAAGGATGTTTGTTATTCTTTATACATTTTGTCATAGGAAAGTGCATTATCTTAACATCCAGATTTTGCCAAATTATACTTAAATATGACCCTGCACTGTATTGTCCTGACCACCATTATTTTAAGTTGTCTCATTTGTAAAGCTTAATGTTTTCCTTTAAGTAACACAGCTAGAAAAGAAGGAGGTAAAAAAGCCACAAATTTAGTTTGTACGGTGTGTATTTCTAATTTCACATTTGAGTTGTTTGATTCGTTTCAGACAAAATTAATTCTTCATACCTGGTTAGTGTGATTAATTTGTCTGATCCCCATCAATCAACATATTGCATTTAATTGGATTTAGCAGGCATTTACATTTGGTTTTGATGTTTTGCAACACTGTGTGTGTGTTTGTGGGCACGTTTTTGCTACATCGTGGGGACCCAGTGCTCATCATGAGGACCAAAGCCTGGTTCCCACAGGTACGGATGTGAATTGAGTTTAGGCTAGGTTTAGAGTCAGGCATGTAATGGGGTGGTTAGTTTGACTGTAAAGTGTCAGGGTTAGGGTATAAAAAATACTGGGAAATGAATGGAAGTCAATGCAAAGTCCCCACAAGGATAGAAGAAACTCTTGACTTGTGTGCGACACCGCTCCGCTCTGTCAGAAGGAGGAAGAGAGGGAGGAGCGGGCTGTCTTTGCTGCTGCAGCTCTGAGTGAAAAAGGG
>NW_013952415.1:3282672-3284079 GCF_001266775.1 Austrofundulus limnaeus | reverse complement strand
TCCCACAGGTACGGATGTGAATTGAGTTTAGGCTAGGTTTAGAGTCAGGCATGTAATGGGGTGGTTAGTTTGACTGTAAAGTGTCAGGGTTAGGGTATAAAAAATACTGGGAAATGAATGGAAGTCAATGCAAAGTCCCCACAAGGATAGGGAAAAAAACTGGATGTATGTGTGAGAGAGAGAGAGAGAGAGAGAGAGAGAGAGAGAGAGGGAGAGAGAGAGAGAGAGAGAGAGAGAGAGAGAGAGAGATGTTTATTTCTCTTTTACTCAAACTATAACCAGAGCAAATATCCATGTGTTGCAAGAAAAAAAGAAAGAAAGAAAGAAACCCAGGCTGGAGCTGTAGAGGATTTTATTTTGTGCATTTCAACACAAGAACARCTTTACACATGGGGAAGAAAAAGGGGGGCACAGTTATTAAAAAAAGAAATAATATACAATTACTTATCAAACTTTGTATATTTTTTATTGCAGAAAATGCACAGTATAATGTAGTGGGAGAGCAGGTAAAACCATCTTCCCTTAAAGTAAAAAAAAAGGTACCACACACAGCTAAAATCATTATGTTTTGCACTTCAAAGATCCAGCAGCCACTCACTGAAACTTGTGCATTTGATGATTGAATGTGACAATTTCACACAAGCCTTGGCTGTTTGCATTTTTATACTCACTTGATGCTGCTCACTTTTCCACATCCCCTTCAAACGGCTGTGGGTGGATTAAGCTGTTATTTCATTTCAAGGGGCAGTTTGAGGTCACAGAAAAGTGAGGTGTGCAGAAGATTACAGAAGCTTCAAAAAGAATAAGTTTCTATGCGTGGACTAAAACCACTCGCCTACTCTGTTGGACTTCAATTAGAACTTGGTAATTCATGTGGCTCACTGCCTATTTCTGCATAAAATAGAAAGACAAAACGATTTAAAAAACAGGGATGCATGTGAAGCAACACTTTTTCTTCATGTGTATAAAAAAATCTTCCAACCGTTTTTGATGGACAACTTCTTGTCTGATTTACAATAAACTTGCTTTGCATTTTGAAGAAGGCTCACTTTCTTCTCCAGTCATTTTATAAGGAATAAATCTTTAAAAGGCCAAACTTAAGTTGAAATACATAAAAAACACAATAGTTTAAAATAAAAACAATAATTAAAGCAATCAAAGAACATGCATACTTGCTTGCACAATTTGTTACTAATATGTTTATCTACATTTTACTTGTTTTGAAGGTTGCCAAGTTATGTCAACTGTTCCATTAAACCAAGCTGAGTTAATTTAAATTAATTTATTGCTCAGTTTACACATTTTTTTTTAGTGGAACCAGTAAGTTTGGTAAATTCAGCACTTTATTCTTGTGTGTGTGTGTGTGTGTGTGTGTGTGTGTGTGTGTGTGTGTGTGTGTGTGTGTGT
>NW_013952415.1:3279887-3281843 GCF_001266775.1 Austrofundulus limnaeus | reverse complement strand
TACCTGTGCACTCTTATATTAACAGGTTTTCCTGACCAAATGAGGAGAAAAGTGACCTTAAAAAAACTGTTTTTTTGTATTTTAATATGTAGACTTTTTATTTTAGGATTTTTCCTCACATTGTTAATAAATATTATTTATTCCTCAATCTAAAAGAGCTGCCTTGATAATTGTCTAAAATAAATAACTACATAAAAATGAAGCATAAAACAAGAATGAGGTCGCTTCGTCATAAAAATATTCTAAGTTTTCGATTCTAAACTCAGTCATTTCACGATAGAATGACTCCTCCTTTTTTATCCTTATAAGAAGGTGTACAAATCATTTCACATGTGAGGAACACACATCTTGCATTTGGCTACCACAACTGTAGCTGTCTGAACCAGAAGTACATGTAGTACCACAACCCATCACAAGTCCTTGGATRAGAAACCCACTGCTCAATCAGATAAGGAAGCCAGGCATCAGAGAGGCTGTGCAACGGAATGTTAAAGCATTTTGACAATGCGTACAATGCAGTGGTTAGTTTTTGAACGTGACTTGGGAGTGTGGCACTTCAGACACGTTAAAAAGGTTCCCACATACAAGCTCTTTGTTATCTACCGCCGGTCAGACACCATGATCCCATCACACACGCTAAAGCTCTGAACTGTGCTGACTCTATCAGATATAAATCTTGCAAAGAAAAATGGTGGTTTCATCTGCAACACGCGTATGTGTCAAGGTGTTCTTAAGCCAGACTTTGAACCCCAGTATTGTGACTGATACTACGGCAGTGGTCTTCAATCCTGGTCTTCGGGGGCCACTGTTCTGCATATTTTAGTTGTTTTTCCGCTCTGCAAGAGGTCTTCACGTTTTGCAAAGTTATGTTAGGTTTGTGACAGTTTTATTAGAATAATGCACATAGGAGTCAATAAATAAAAGCAAGTAGTTTTTTTGATAAAACTGGATTACACAAACAAACAAAAAATCAAAACACTTTTCATCTACATTCAGTAGTGCTTTATGTCCATGCTGTTTTGAGTAAAKCTTTAGAGAATACACAGATTCCATTCAGTTTGGTCATTTGTCACATCGTTCTACAGCTATAAATTGTCTTTAGTTAATTCTGAATGTTTAAACTACTGTGAGGTGATCACACATCACAAATAAGCCTCTGAGAACATCACAGTATCTGTAATTGACAGTTTTGTGATGGCTCATTATCCCTTTATTGGGTTACACAAATGATTCCGAGAGGGAAAGTTGTGCCGTAGAGAGGATTTCCATGTCCATTTGTTCCGCTAACTCAAACAAGTAACATTTATATGCAAATCTTGCCTAATACTGAATAGTGATTTTGGTCAAATATTGGTAATATTTTCATTTTGGGGCTGAGGTAGCGCGTTGGTCAGTGCCACATATTGTCATCCTGAAGCTTCAAGTTTGTATCAGGAAGAGCAAACAAATGTTAGAATCTGTTTGATGTGGCAATCCCTGGAGAAGGGAGCAAAAAAAATAAATAAAAACAAGATCAACAAAATTAAGATTTGCATTTTCAGTAATTGAGCTACAGTATAAATATACAAGTGGGTGACTCATTCATGAGTCATTTCATTTTTTAATGAAGCATTTTTTTCCCTCAAGAATAAACAGGAAGGAATTTGTTGTATATCACTGAGATGAACCTGACAAAACTACTGTATACTAACCAATGATCCATGTTTCTACTTGATGCTAAAATCATATTATGTATAGTTGATTGTTAAAATCAACACTGAGCACTTCTCTATCAATGCTCAAGTTTTATAAATGAAAAGAAAACCAACATTTACCGCATTTATTTGTGTATAATACAATCTCATGTATAATACGACCCCCCATTTTTGAGCTTAACAAGCATAACAATTTAATCCTCAAACTACCTCCAATTTCATAGAGACTTCAAGATTTTTCAGCCTTTGCAGTCTTTATACA
>NW_013952415.1:3267653-3276557 GCF_001266775.1 Austrofundulus limnaeus | reverse complement strand
TTCTCCTAAATCACTCGTACGCACAATTTAAGAACAAATCTGTGCGTACGAACTGTTCTTGCATGAGGCCCAATGTGTTTTAAACAAGTTTATCAGCAAGTAAGAGCAAGGCTAGCGTTTTGTCACAACTGAAGAGCTTCATTAGAGCAATATGATCACATCAAAATGTGAGTAAATATGCATGACAATTTTATGAACGTGAGCTTCGAAGATTTAAAAAAATATATAAATATTTATTTTTACRAAAACACCACAATCATTTTGGTCTTGTTCCTGTTTGAACTACTGTAGCTGTTAGCGCACCAGTCTGGTAAGAATAAATGTTATTTCTTCAAATTGAGGGCATTTGTTAAGGTATCAATTATGTATAACCCTTTCTCTGAACCCCACTTCTGAAGATCTAAAGTATCTCTGTAAATCTAAGATCAACCTGAAACAAGCAATGCTTTAGTCAGTAGGACTTCTTAACGATATTACCCCTAAACACACCATTGAAGTAATTGGAAAAAACAGTAAAAATGTACTCTGATACAGTAGTTTTACCAGATCCATTTTTTTTCTAGAAAGAGTTCTGTGTTAATTAATCATATAATTCTCCATGTGATCAGCA
Organism: Austrofundulus limnaeus; assembly: GCF_001266775.1. Lineage (NCBI taxonomy): Eukaryota > Metazoa > Chordata > Actinopteri > Cyprinodontiformes > Rivulidae > Austrofundulus > Austrofundulus limnaeus. The sequence goes on along the minus strand of NW_013952415.1, from coordinate 3,275,947 downwards.
GCTAATTAAATCACCGATACATCAAAGCTCTTTGAGCCAGTTCCCAGAACCTGGCTCGCCTTTGCAGAGGCCTGGACCTTGCACAGCTGACAAATCTATCCACTTTTGAGCTCATTAAATATTATGAACTCAATCTCTCCCTCTCTCCCAGTGCTCTCTTTACACCCCTATCTGTATTTGTCTTTCTATCCCCCGTCCTACAATATCCTCCCCTTCTTCAAAGCCGWTGGAAACTAAAGTTGTACTGCAATATTTAACAAGGCCAGGGGGCCAGAGCGCTGCATGTTCACCCTCAGAYAAACTGAAAATAGAAATCGTATGACAGGCAGAAAGAGTAGAGTCTGAGCCCATAAAGCTGCATGTGTCATTGCAGGAGGGAGGACTCAGCAGGTTGGCTGGCTCTTTGGATGACAGCTCAGCAGCCAGTACAGCTCAGTGGTCTCCGTTTTAAGCATGTGGTGTATTCAGTATTTCTCAGCAATTCAAAAAAATTAATCAATTCAAATGTTTATTTTCAGCATTTAACACACATATAAAAAAGATTTTTATGGATACAAACTATGATTATTGTCTGCATTTCAGAAAGTCACACAATCCAAATCCTCTTTTGACAGATTTTATAGAAACTGGGGGAAAAAAAAAGTGTTTTTCCTCCAAATATTCTGCCACGGTACAGCATGCCTAGGATTGACAGCAGCATGGAATTGGTGTGTTTTTTCTGTCATGTGAAAATCACAAAATAAACATTTACAGCTCCGCAACAGACAAAGAAAAACAGGAGACGTACCACTAGCTCTGCCTGTCCTTCACTTTCTTTGTCATTTGTCAAAACGATCAAACAATGATTTACTGCACTGGAGGACTGAAATATTAGTCTTAGAGCTGTTGTATTCCACAGCTTTCAGTCAGTCCCTTTGTTATACAACTTACATTGTCTTGAAGGAGCCTCTAATTTCATGTTTTTGTAAGAAGTTCACTCAAATTACACTGAAAACTTGTTTGAATTGCAGCACATTACTCTTTGTACTTCAGAAACAAAGTTTGCCAGGTTGATTTCACGTTGCACCTACCTGTGCCAGTCACAAGACATTTGAAAATTAAACGACCAGGTGGCAAAAAGCTGACAAAAGATTTTCAATTAAAAGAGGCTGCAAATACTGACTACAATGATCCAACGGAGAACAGAAAAAAAAAGACAATGGAAACTGTAATCTAGCAAAAATATTGAACAGATGGTGTGAACTATCAGCAAACTATAACTCATCAGAGAGCAACAGTAAGTGCAATGTGCAGTAGCTCAACAATATAAAATAAAAAAAAGGACAACTAATTGTGTCAACAGCTGAGGAAGCATGAATTTTTAAAAGGTAATACAACAATGTTTTTTATTGGACTGTTAAACTGAATTTAGGTTTATTGCTTTTACTCTTTGGTTTTAGTTTTTAAAGTTTAGTTTTCTTTAAAAGCCTAAAAACTGATCAAAGAACTGATTTGAATAGTAACCATTAAGTCATTCATCCCGTTAAACCCCAATGTACCAATGTACACTTCCAGTTTGTGATTTTTTTTCCTGCCTATTTATAGCCTGACCCAGGCTGCAAAGGACTTCAAATTTGCATAATTATCCATTCAAACAACTGGATTGGTTGTCTTCTTTTGATTGACACCTCTTTTGACTAACTGGGTTCATCCATAGGCTCTCCAGAACCCAGGCTTCTCATGCCCCACCTGTGCCTGACTGATAGACTGTAGAATCAGCCAATCAGCTCTGAGCTTCGTTTTGACTTCGCAGCTGCGTAGATAACTTTTATTCAATATGCAGCTTTGTGGGGTGTCAATAGAAATTTAAACTTACAGAAATTTCTGATGTTGCAACCATTTTCTAATCTCAAGTGATGACAACAGCAGACATAGAACACCTTGGATTTATTGGAAATATTTTGGACAATTAGCTGGCTAAATTTGTTATTTGTTATTAGGTGTTCTGAGTGCTTCAAGACAAGAAAGAAGAAGTTTTGTGACGAGGAAATGTCATAAAAGAAATAATTATACTGCCGTCCGGCTGCCGTATTGGATTGCATTTGGTCACAAAAAAGAAGAAAGATTATGCATCAAAAGTAAGTTTAAAACATTTATTTATTTTTTTGCTGCTGGTAGTTTTATAAGGACTGTTAGGCTAATTGATAACTCTAAATTGTCCCTAGGTGTGAGTGAGAGAGTGATTGGTTGTTTGTCTCATTTGTCTCTATGTGTGGCCCTGTGATGGACTTGACACCTGTCCAGGGTGTACCCCGCCCCTCGCACTGTGACTGCTGGATATGGGCACCAGTGATCCCCTGTGACCCTGAAAGGAATAAGCAGGTATAGATAATGGATGGATGGATGAACAGTTTAATAAGGTGTGTGGATTGTAATGCTTTGGAAAAAAAGGAGGATTTATTTGTTTTGTTGTGTTTTGGCTGTTTGGCATTTCAAATCTATCTTRAGGTTTTATCTAGTTCGTTTTCTGCTGTGGTTTCAAAAATCAAAAATTGTGACATGCACTATGTCTACGRAGCTCTGCACTTTTTTATGTTTTATAATAGAAGTCAATGGAGCACTTGTTTCCTAATTTGCAGCCTTTAAAGACCTCTAAATCCTTAAAGGGGGGTCCAATAAAAAAAAAAGTTTTGTTATCTGTAAACAGACCCTTACAAGTACAAAAAGGAAAAAAAGCTCTAAAATAAGTTTGAAAATTCTATCAAAGTTTAAGGAATTTTAGGCCCAATAACCAGCACATGAACAGGATATACTGTATAAGGTAATAGCTGCATTGATTTATATCATTTTCTATGCATTCCTATTTAAATCAGCTTGGGAAATTATAGAATAAAAATGCGTATATTCAAAAATGGTGTAGAATTTAGTTGCCAATGAACTTTACGTTAATGGTTCATTGTTGTAAGACAAAAATAGGTAGTAAGACAGAAAAATCCACATGCAAAAAACATTCAAATATAAACGCAAAATGATTCAAGCTGCAACATGAAGCCAGAAAGTTTCTTGCTGGAAATCAACAGTAACCACACAGCCCATTTTTACTCCCTTTTCTTCTTTAATCTTTCTATATTTTTTTTATATCAGCACAAGCTCATAATAACTAATGACATTAGCATCTAAACATGGTTTGGCAAACAGATGCAGGGGCATAAATGTCTAAAATCTATAATGAGTTGAATATTTGTATACTTTTATATACTGCGGAGTTAATGCAAGTGTCTGCAGTGGCCATTTGGGCTGGTGGTTTATATACTCTCTTATTCAGCATTATACCGTGCATGGGTAATTAATCATGAACATAACTGGAGTGATGGTCTATCAGCCTTCGGGCTTGTTTGGTCTCAATAGCTGTAATCAACACTTGCACAGAGACTAAAGGACAGAAAATCAAAGCTTTCTCGGCACAGTTTTCTGTCAGCTGAAAGCAGGCTTGATGGATGAACAGGGACTTTCAAAGGAAGTAATACCTTTAACCTTCTTGTTTTTGCATTAGCCTAAACATTTAGAGCATTAGCAAACAAAGTGTCTATTTTGGCCTTTTTTGTTTTGTTTTGTAGATGAAACATTAAAAAGGATTGAGTTAGGATGATACCAGGGTGACCTGCTTAACATAATAATTAGGGACTTAGAGAAATATGATGTGGACTTATTTAACGTTACACATTTTATTTAGCATTTCAGTTTTGAATCTCAATTAGATTTTGGGCCAGTGAAACATAGACAACTGTGTACTTTAAAATCACATTAAGTATGTACGTATGTATGTATGCATGTATGTATGTATGTATGCATGTATGTATGTATGTATGTATGTATGYATGYATGCATGCATGCATGCATTTTTTCAGCAGAAGACAACAGTGCAGTGTAAAGTTACTGTAAGCACATGGTTTTTAATTAAAATGTCAGTGAATAAGCACTGATTGCCTTTTGTGATATAACTGTGCAGAAACATAATTTCCTTTGAGAATCTCCTCAAAGTGTTTGGTAACGTTTGCCTAAACGTTTTGCTGGGCTGTCTCTATTTTTTTTTTTTTTTTGCCTTTTATCTCTCTCAGATTTGTTTTAACTGCATGACAATCACTACTGCAGGCTAACTAAGGGGTGACTTCTGAAGAGGGTCGCACTGTATAAAAAGAAAAACAAATCTAATTTGTCATGGATTTTGGCCAGGGGTTATGTTATAAGAGGAGTAAAATGGAAATGAATCGAGAATCTCTGGGTTGGATATTCTGTGAAAAACAGAAACATCAGAAACGAAGATGGGTAGGCAGAAGGACAGCAAGGGACAAAATCTATTTGTTGAAAGAGAGTAGAGCAGGATATCTGGGCAGGGAATCAATAGGATAAGAGGTTATTAGCTAAGAAATGTCACTTGAAACATCGATCATCATCTCCATCGACTGCAGAGACATGTAGACATGTAGGGTCATAGCAGCTCATCTGTCAGAACTGCTGGGAGACGATACAGCAAGAGAAAGTTACAAAAAACGACTTTCATTAACTAAATAAAATTGAACATGTGCAGATACTGTTATGTTAAGCAGGATTTTGTTATAAGAAACATTTGTTGCAATTGGCTAAAATCTTGAAGGCATAGAGAAAATGTAATATCACACCAGCAACAACTTCTTTTTTTCCCAAATGATAGTTAAGTTATGAAGACAGAAAATGTCAATAACTTTTTATTGAAGTGCAGTTACAGTTCAGTGGAAATAAACATCAGCTACTGCAATGATAGAAGTTACTCCCAGTAGAACCACAGCAGAAAACAAAGACTTATAATTACTTCTGCTGCAGAGGATAGATTCATTATAGGACCATCCGCAGTAATTGGCCATGAATGTCATCACAGATTAGAAGCCAGCAGAAGCATATCCACATCAAGTGTTTGCTGAGGACAGTGGAAAACAATCTTATTGACAAACGGCTGTAAAGATGTTTCAAACGATAGAAATAATAATAAGATAAACCAGATTTTATAAGAAGCACAGAAATAACAAACAATAAGCAATTAATAATTTTGGCTTTTAATTCTATTGATTTTAAAGATGCATTTTTTTAAGGTATGGAAAGAGAAAAGACTAGAAGAAGGGGGAAGTGTGATGCTCTACTGCTGCTCTTAATCTTTCTGTGAAGTGTGCCCAACTAATGGTGCTAAAGCTTTTAGCAGAATCATGAAATCACATAGTAGGGTCGTATCTGGTTAATTGTTTACAATAAATAAAGTTTTGACAATGCAACAAATTTCACTTTACGTGCACATGTGATAAATTGGTCACAGCAGTCAACCAAAATCCAGCTTGTACTTATAAAGCTTTGCACCAAATTAGCAAGGACTTCTGAAAATACTTCAAATACATCTCTGAAAGCTGTTTGACTATTTTTTCCCCAAATAGTTAGACATTTCAACAAGCTAGAGTTTTATGAAAATTAATTCTGAGTAACTCGCATACTTTTTTTTTGCAACAAAGTTTTGTTGATTATTACAAACAAGTAGGGTAAAGATCTAGACACTAAACAAAATTTAAATACACACAACTTCTCATATGACTTTCCATAAAAAGAACAGATTATTGGGTGTGGTGTGTATTTTCCCCTGCAAACAGTGGACTGGACTTAAACAATAGAAATAGTGTTAAGAGAGGCAAATTTTTGAAGCGCTGACAGTTTGGTTAGAAATAGAATTTGTAAATTAGGACGATTTTATTAAAAATTGCCCCGCTTTAGGAAGCTCTCATGCTATGGAGGTACTGGACTTCTGACTTCTCTGTTCTGAACAACTATTTATTTAAACAACTGTGGCCCGAAGCTCCAGGGAAAAACGAAGTTGATATAAAAAAGTGATTATTTTATTACCCTTTCTGATTTGCTGAATTTGTGCTCTGGTTGCAACCTCAAAATGCAACAATAAATAAAGGTAAGCAATAAGAAAAATCTAAAAATAACATGTGGACAGACGTTCAATTGTTGAAGTCATATTTAACAAAGAGGTAAAGTTGTTGGGTTTTAAAATCTTTTAAGGTTAACGGATAGGGGCATTCCTGATCTGGCAGAGACACTTAAGGTGTAACTCTGTGATGATTTCAAAGGCAACTTCAATCTTTATCTTATGCTTGGCGTTTCGTACTGCAGTTTAATCTTCTCACAAATTAGGTAGTTATTTTAAACTCTAATACTTGAATGAAAACATCATACCAGATTTTTACCAGCAGTAAGCTGTCTTAATATTTAGATCTTCAGAATGCAGATTTATGTTTTGCCCTGAAGCAGTTCAGCTCGTATAAAAAGTGACGGTGAGTAGAAGAACACGCAGATTGAACGTGGATCATCAAAAGAACCTGTTTTCTGTCCAATATGTGATMAAATTTGCCTTTCCTGAACACTGACAAAGCAAGGCTTTCAATTTGATGTCTCCGAGCAGAACTGCAAGTGGCAGACTCTAATTAAAACTTCAGCTCAGGTATGTTGTCAGGGTGTTCAAATTCCTGCTTCCACATACCATATGAGAAAATCTATAACTCATCCTGTAAATGGAACKAACGTGTACTATGCAGTGTAACGACTTCAGCCTTTAGGTATTTAGCTGGTGCGTTCAATCACAAGGAGAGAACGCTTATGCTGAGAAAAAGGGGCGAGGAAGAGAAGGGACGAGATAAGGCAAGCATGATGGGAGGGAAATGTTGTAGACGCGTTACGTTTATTCGTTACTCAAATGAAGGAGCGCATTAGATAAATGAAGGGAGCACGGGAGACACGGTATACTCCAAGGCCCAGTCAATCCATCAGAAGCAGAAATGTGCCATGCAACGGGGCAGTGCCAGTCACCTTGGACATGGGGTGTAGGCCAGTTTCACGGCACACTGGACTTTAATGTTCCTCCCTCACTAGAGGTCAATACCTCAGTACATTCAATCACATGAGCTAGAGTGTGTGCTTGCACAGACACACATATGCTCTCTGCATCCCCATGTTCACCTTTATGCAGAGGAAAATGTATGAAATGGATAGCTGGAGAAGGAAAATAACCATTAAACTGCGATGACCAGTCCACTACTTTAATCATGCAGTACATGGCGGCTTCTCATTGTAATCTTCCCTATGAGTGTTTTTTTCCCCCATCTACTGCAGTGGCTTATAGCCTTCCCTGTTGCTAAATATTGTGACCCACATTACTGCAGTGTAATCCATTCTTAGATTATGATGTGCAAAGCCAGCCAAGCGGGGTGCTTTAATCAAAGCAAGTCATCCATTTTCTGCACCATCCATCTGACACGCCAGCGAATCATACTTCATCAATTTCCCTCCAAAAAATCTGCCAAGAAACGGTGAATGTGATGATTAAAAGAAGTAAACTGGGCATTCAAAAGGGATTTGAGAACAAGCCTGCGAGGACAGTGTTTGTGGTTTACAACCCAGACTAGATCTTTTGGCTGTTTGGATAAAGTCACACACAAAAAAAGTTACTGTTAATTAAAACTCGCATGACGTTTCTCTGAATATATTTGATTGTAGAGCTTCTGAGGAAAMTAAAACATCTAAAAATTGACATTTCAAATTATGCCCATATGATTAAAAATGCTGTTTGCCAGTTTTTTTTTTCGACAAAATAAGTTGCACATTTTTTTAAGTTGTAGGAGTAGGTTTGATTTTCTTTTCAGTACTTGCATCAGTTTCTTACACCTATGAACACCTACACATGGAAGTTTTACAAAGGTCAGGTCAAGGAAAGGCCAAGTCACAAGAACCAYACAGGATCTAAAAGTGCATAAATAGACATTTCACTTGTGTATGTTGAGGCCATGTCTCCGGAGTTTTAAAATGATGCGGAGGAGATTAACAAAAAGGGATTTTCTCTCAGATTACACACAAACTTATTACAATAAATACTTGAATAAAAACTTTTTTTGTGTGAATAACACTGCAAAGCACACCGCACAGATATGTATCCTGGTTAAGTGAAGTATAATGTGAATCTTTCTGTATATTGTGTAATATGTGTGAATTATATGTAAAGTATCTGTGTAGCGTTAATGCTAGAGAGACACGAACAGCTGGAAACAAMTTTCTTGTGTGTGTMAACATACTGGGCCAATAAACCTGATTCTGATTTTGATTCTACATTGTAGATTTGGATATTTGATAAAAAATATGTTTGTCAGTATGAGCTCCACAAATTTTATCAATATTGCTGAATAATAAAGAGAAAACACTGAAACGTAGCTTTAATAATGCAATATACATTTGTTTATATA
>NW_013952415.1:3262047-3267525 GCF_001266775.1 Austrofundulus limnaeus | reverse complement strand
AATATGCATGCATGCATCCGCAAATGCTTGAAGCAAGTTCATCATGTGCSATAGCACAGGAATGAAGCTCAATAGGCTGCAAAACAAAAGCAAGCCAGAAAGAAAAAAGAATCATGTTTATGCATTTTTTTCATCATTAACCTGCAGCATGAAAGTTTCTGTGGCAACGCGGCAGAGACAGTTTTCACAGCTTACATGGCTTGCCTCTGTGTCGTGATGTAAGCTACGGCTCAACAGGTCTGCATCCATAGAATTAATGAATCTGTGCCACTTAAGTTACCATGGTGACCCAACCAGGCTAAAAGACAGTCATTTTCTTAACCACTGCTCTGGTCGTTTAACATTCAGTTACAATAAAAAGCCTCAGGTACAAGCTTTAGATTCTCTCATCACTAATTATTTATTATTATATAGTCCTTGACTGAGAATGATGAATATGATAGACTCTAAAGATGAATTAATTATCAGTTCAATCCTTAATTGCTACTGAATGAACTATAAATCGACTGCAAATAAAATGTCTTTATTATCTTTATAATGAGTCAGCTTTTAAAATTTTTTTTCTGTAAGTTGATTTGACACTTTATGGCCTTCAAACTTGTTGATGTGTTTCTGCTWATACTGTATGCAGCGCAGCGTTCTCTTCCAATCCTGTATTCAAGCTGCTACCATAACAGGCAGGCTCAGCAGAAGGATGCTCTCTGTGTCCTGCCTGTAGCCTGTTGGGTGTCTCAAGGCAGACTTCGCTACAACAGCAAGGCATGCTCCCTTATAGTTTTCCGATAGTGACTAAAGCCTGTCCTTGTTCTCTTGTTCTCTCCAATAAAAGGCAGTAATCCACAAGCCAAGTAGGCTGGATTCAGGAGAGGTGCCATACTGAGACAGATTATACGGTGCTAACAGGATTGACAAAAGTAGATGAGACTGGAGAAGGAAATAATAAAAGAAGAGGATTTGCTATTGATTGTGYTCCTTTTTAGACCAAAGGTGTTTTTTTGTTTCCTCTGGAATTTCCATGAGGAGCATTTATACCCAGAATTCATGAATGTGTTTGTCGAGTTTCAGCCATACAGAGAAAAATGAAATTCACTTAAAAAAATCCCCCTTCGTGATTGGCAGTGGTATAAAAGTTCACAAACTCAAAGTTCAGCTATCACAAGAAGAAGCATAATTACAAAAAAATAAATAAATAAAAATTCACTCATACGYACAAAACCATCAATACAAAAGACCAAAATTAGCTCATTCATCGTTGTTTTTTTAAGTTTATATTTTCCCCAATATTTTTTTAGCTTCTTTTGAAAATCAAATTCTAATTTGATTTTCAATTAAATACAGGAAAAGAGTGTTGATGAAATATTCTTTTAAYTTTGCTTTTTGAATGATTTCATAACCCCTTAAATTTGCTTTGACAACTAATCCACTGTCTCAGAAAAGTCACTTTGTTCCGTCGGTTTTGTTTTTTGGTAAATGTTCTCTTCATGCTTTACATAAAACAAGTTTTCATTCAAGTCTGCATTCGCTGCTAATTTGAYTCTGACTGGATTCATTGTATGTGTGGGACACTTTATGGTAAATTACTTTTTAATCCTCATCAAAGTCTTCAGTCATGTTGAACAGAAAGAGAGAAAGGAAAAGAGAGATGATTCTAAATTTGTCTAAATTTGACATATGTACARCGGGTAAAATAAGTATTGATCATGTCACCATTTTTCTCAGTAAATATATTACTAGAGGTGCTAATGACATGAAATTTTCACCAGATGTTGGTAACAACCCAAGTGATCCATACATACAAAGAAATCAAACCATAAATGTCCAGAAATGAAGTTATTTGTAATAATGCGGAATGACACAGGGAAAAAGTATTGAACACACTTACTGAAATGTATCTAATACTTTGTACAAAAGCCTTTGTTGTCAATGACAGCTTCAAGACGCCTCCTGTATGGAGAAACTAGTGGCATGCATTGCTCAGGTGTGATTTTGGCCCATTCTTCCACACAAACAGTCTTCAAATCTTGAAGGTTTCGTGGACCTCTTCTATGAACTCTGATCTTTAGTTCTTTCCATAGATTTTCTGTTGGATTCAGGTCAGGTGATTGGCTGGGCCATTCCAGCAGCTTTAGTTTCTTTCTCTGAAACCAACTGAGAGTTTCCTTGGCTTTGTGTTTGGGCTCATTGTCTTGCTGAAATGTCCAGCCACGTTTCATCTTCATCATCCTGGTAGATGGAAGCAGATTTTTATCAAGAATGTCTCTGTACGTTTTTCCACTCATCCTTCCTTCAATTATTTGAARTTTGCCAGTACCATATGCTGAAAAACAGCCCCACACCATGATGTTCCCACCTCCAAACTTCACTGTTGGTATGGTGTTTTTGGGCTGATGTGCAGTGCCATTTGACCTTTAAACATGATGTGTATTCTGGCATCCAAAAAGTTCAATGTTGGTCTCATCTGACCAGACTATATTCTCCCAGTATTACACAGGCTTGTTTAAATGTTGTGCAGCAAACTTTAAAGGAGCTTCAACATGCTGTTTCTTCAGAAGAGGAGTCTTGCGTGGTGAGCGTGCATACAGGCCATGGTGGTTCAGTGCATTACTTATTGTTTTCTTTGAAACAAACGTACCTGCTAATTCCAGGTCTTTCTGAAGCTCTCCACAAGTGGTCCTTGGCTCTTGGACAACTCTTCTGATAATTCTTTTYACTCCTCTGTCAGAAATCTTGCGAGGAGCACCTGGCCATGGTCGGTTTATGGTGAAATAATGTTCTTTCCACTTCTGAATTATGGCCCCAACAGTGCTCACTGGAACCTTCAGAAGTTTAGACATTCTTCTGTAACCGATGCCATCATTATGCTTTGCAACAATAAGGTTGTGAAGGTCTTGAGAGAGCTCTTTACTTTTACCCATCATCAGATGTTTCTTGTGTGATACCTGGCCATYATTTGGGACTGAACCAGCTGATATTAACGTGCACTGACAAGGGGCAGGCTTGCTTTCTAATTACTGAGAGAGTTCAGCTGGTGTCTTGGCTTTCCATGCCTTTTTACGCCTCCCTTTCTTCATGTGTTCAATACTTTTTTCCCTGTGCCATTCCACATTATTACAAATAACTTCATTTCTGGACATTTATGGTTTGATTTCTTTGTATGTATGGATCACTTGGGTTGTTACCRACATCTGGTGAAAATTTCATGTCATTAGCACCTCTAGTAATATATTTACTGAGAAAAATGGTGACGTGTTCAATACTTATTTTACCCGCTGTACATTTACATATAATTAATAATCAATAAACTCATTGTGGTAAGAGATAAAGCTTCTTGGGTGGTCAGTTAAAACTGCAGCAACACCCTCCRAACACAGAGTTTATGTTAGTCCTACAGATACTACACGTACAAGTAGATGCACAACGGTACAACTGTAGTAGACAGACTGCACGCAGTGCGGCCACCCCAAGTAAGGGCTTGTTAGGGACAGACTAGAGCTACCTATTAGACACCTTGGTGCCGGGGAGGCCAACGTGCATCCATTGCCGCTTCCCGAAGCTGGTGTAGTGGAGCCGTGAGGCTCCCAACACAGGAGTTTCTAGGCTGCAGGGTCTCCTCTGTTGTTGTTCACAGCCGTGCACTATTTTTTTATTTTCAGCAGAACAAACATGGTCGTCCTGTAATGAAGTCTCTGCTCGGGTTAYCAGGTGAGTAGCTGCTCATTAAAAACATGTAAAAAGTGAATTTTGCACAATAGGTCCGCTTTGATTCTTGAACTCTTCCATGTTTCACTTTTCATGCTCCTTGTCAACAAACTTAAAGTTTAGAAATATAAAATCATATAATGTGAAAGGTTTAAAGCTTTTTTGGACATAACAGAAGTGACACACTCAACGTTTAGTTTTAAAAGAGGGGAGATAAATTTTGAGCTGGTTCTTTTATCTTTTATCTAAGTTTTTGTCCCCCATCTGTAAACCAAAAAAAATAAATAAAATAAAATAAAAAACAAAAGAAATATAATTTTTCTGAAAAAATAATAATGCATGGCATGGATAAAAGGTGTTAATCAACCAGACATGATTTTTGGCAAAGTTTACTTACACATGTTTTGTGAATAGAATTTTCACAGATATGCCATGGTGCTCCACAAGAGTGTAGAAATTACGCTTTCTTATCAGCATAAAAACAAGCAAACAAACAAATACACAAACAAAAACAACTTTAAATCTCTTTTCTGCTGTAAAACTTGCAGAACATACACCAACTCAGTGAAATGTGATACACTTGGGGAAGTACTCGCTTTGCAAAGCACATGAAGCAAGCTAATTAAACAGCTTATATATGAAACATTATATACAATTGTAGTCACTCRTAAAAAATACTTTTTTTGTATGTTTTTGACAGTACATACAGTGCAGTGTGACTTTTTTCACTTCCATCATGAATGGGAATCACAAGTTCTACTTGGTACAATCTCTTTAAGATTTGTTGTGTTTTGATGAGAGCTTTTAGACTAATATTTTTATTTCCCTGCGTAATTTGTTGTTGAGCTAYTGTTTTATAATATTCAGAAACCTATGAAGTAATTACAGAGCAAAAATGTGGCAAATATTCACTGCTGCTCCACATCTTATTTGACCGACGCAAAAGGAAAGTGATGTTTTTTATTTCAACTTTTTATTTGGACTCCATGACAAGCTGGATTTCCTCCAACAGATATATAAGGAAATTACTTAACCCGTATTTCAGAGTCTATAATTAGAAACCCCTTTTTTCAGTGGGGATCTCCTGCAGGAAAGAACAAGAAATTAAGTACAAGTGATTCCTGAGGTGTGAAATTGTCCACAGGCATCACCAAGTCTTCATTTTTACCAACAACTTCTTTATTTATTTTTGGCAGCAAGGGAAGGCAGGTCAAGGTGTTCCATTAAATGGTAGCAATTTAGAAAAGTGGATTGAACCAGGATTTCTTATAGCCTGCGTGGCAGCAAAGAGCTACAGGGAAAGTAGTTTAGACTGAGATTCTTGCTCTGCAAGGGTCACCTTCACCTCCACCTCCCTGAATAAAAGAGATGGGGCCAAAAGTTTAGGTTTAACTGAAAGCTTAATGTTAAAGACTCAAAAAGAAATACATAAAAAAGAATAAAGAAAAATAATATCACATAAATAATAACCAATGTTTTCACAATGTGTACATCAAAGTTGGAGTTCAGAAGTAGAACCACTGAATGAGTCACCAAAGTCCATTATTCTTTATATTTTAATATTTAAGTAAAAACTAAAAGTCAAAATGGTCAATAACTTAATTAGGAGTCATGCTAGATAGATTAGTTACCTTGTTTAAAATGTTAAATAGTTAAATAAGTAGCACATTGTTCAGTTGAGTGTCACTAGGAATAAAGAATCATTTTACCTCTACATTAAATGAATAGATGGATGGATTGACTTTAATACAAACACCTGAAAATGGCGCTATATATATA
>NW_013952415.1:3258759-3261521 GCF_001266775.1 Austrofundulus limnaeus | reverse complement strand
ACACACACACACACACACACACACACACACACACACACACACACACACACACACACATTGTAACAGACAAGGAAAACTCTCTGAATGAGTAAATGTTTAGATTTGAAATGTCATGTTGGTCTCTAGACCTCATTCATCCATCACTGTAATTTCACTGAWAAAGAGAGGGCTAATAATATATTTTCTACTGTTACCTTGCAGTGCTTTGTCAACTTCACCAAAACCTGTCAGAGAACCAAATCAGTCAGTGCCATTTTTCTTTACAAAAAACTGAAGATGATTTTAGCTGTAACGTTAGATTATGTAGCTCTGTGTAACATAAAATCAATGTAAAATGGGTGCAGGAAACACCAACAAATTTCTCAGGTAGAAACCCATTTAAGGACTTTGAATAATACCTGTTTTTCAGAGGAAATTTTTTACCTATATGCAGTATTTTTTGAAATGTAAGATCTGGAGGGCATTGCAGGTCAACTTATTTTTATTTATTACTTTTTTCCTAACTGCTACTTTCTGCAGGACAGCTCTGATGCTGGTGCAAAGATTGCAAGGCAGTCATTTTCACTCTGCTGTGAAAGCTCGGTCTCATTTGCGAATGACTGCTGCTACTTTAAGAGGACACAGAAAAGAAAATATCCCTGAAACACTGCAGGAAAGATGTAAAATTGCATTCATAGCAGATACATCTAGTCTCATGCGAGAATGCCCGAAGTAAACAAATGCAGAATAATCACACACTAGTCGCTTGAGTAATATCTCCATTACCAAATGTGCTGGGGATGAAGTTGGGCAGTTTATTTCTAGACTTTATTTGCTCATAGACGGTGGCGTTTGTAGTTCATCACATTTCAGAATTAATGTAGAGGTATGATAAACAGAATAAGCACGAGGCTGGCATGCATAAATGTGGTTTAACTATGTTTTGGGTCTCAGGATTAATTGGCACACGGTAAACTGAGGGAGCTGCGGTGTCATAATGAGAGGTTTTAGGCACACGGCAGCAGCAAATCCTCCTCTGAGGGTACACGCCTGCAATCTATCTCATTTACCAGAACTTGACAAAGTAAGAGAGGAGGGGGACCTCAGGAGAGAGGTTTAGGAGACCCCTGCATGCACGGTGAGTGAAGGGTTTTAGTGAGATAGGCAGGCAGATAAAGGCAGACTCAATGAAAAAGACTTCTCTTGGAAGATGGCCGACAGCCTTCTCGTAAAGAAGAGAGGTACTCACTGAAGCAGAGGAGACGCTGTCCCCTTCCCTTTCCTCCTGGAGCTTGACACCTCTCTTCAAAGAAAGGTCACCCCACCACCTCCTCCCACGTTTCCATCTAACCGCTTGTCRCTCATAGATGTCTTCTTTAATAGTGTCCAGCTCTGTTGGACCTGTCAGTCTCTTCCTTTCATACGCAAAACTAAACCTGTAATAAAATATRTCATTTCAGAAGAGGTCACTCGTTTTGTGGTTGCAAATTTATATAGTCCTTATATTTCTTAAAGTGTCACACACTATGACATTTTTTTAAAGAATTGGTAAAAAAMATGGTGTAACCATGAGTTAAGCTTAGTCAGAAATAGAAAAGGACTGAAGGGAAGAAAAAAGGAATTGACAGAAGTATGCAGTTTTTTTTTCCTTTGGATGTCAGTAACTGCTTAAAAACTGATTTTAGTTGGACCACGTCCAAAACAACACTATAATAAATCAGTAAATCTGACTGGAGGGAACTGTGATAATTCATTTGTTGGAAAAAAAAGTCTTTAATGGAATTCCATTATGAAACCACTTCTTCCCAAAAAAAATGAGCTTTGAAATTTTTCTTTCACATCTTAGAATGTGACTCCACTAGATTTTTGAGACAATTGTCCTTGTATTATCTGTCTTTTTTATTTTTATTTATTTTTGAATGTGTCAATTTAAACTTCTAAACTGTAGGAAACATCAATAATGTTTGTAAAAAATACATTCATAATCATGGCTATGCTTCATATAACAAATAAACCACCTTTTTAGGTTTAAAATAAAAGTTCCTCATATATGAACTTAAAATTTACTATTGAAATTGTAATTATTTTAATAAATATTGTGTAAAAGTTATGCAGCGTACCATGTTATTTGGTTTATGTGTTTGCATGTTGTCAATGACTTTTTATTTTCTACCTGACAWACACCTGAACACAGCTGAGCTGTGCCATGGCTTTATAATGTTCAGATTTGAATATTCTCTGCTGATAAAGCTGCAGAGTCTTATAAACTCATGTCACACTTCTGATGAAGTGTATTCATGTGGAAGAACATGATGAAAAAGCTAATGTTAGCTTCTTTCCTTTTTGTTTTGGTTTTGTTTTCTCGGGTTGGCACTCATTTTTCTGTGGTTCTGGTCTGTCATGCACCAAGAAAACAAGTGAAAATATTTTTTTTCCAAATCACTGACATACTTAAGATGTTCYGTTAAACATTGTGTTTAGTGGTAAATGTCCTAATGAATGATGGACTGCACATAACCCGGAGTCTCAACTCGCTGTGACATGCATCACAGTTAAACTGTGGAGAGCATTGTGAAATATAAAAATGCGCTTAAAATGCTAGAAAAAAATGTTTGAGCTAACAGCTACATCAATAGATAATACAATATTTCACAGTAAATTTGATTTTGAATGTCCATTTGTTGGTGGTAATGATGAGATAAACATTATAATAAAAATATAATCCTGGCAAACAATGATGCCCTCCTTTTAGTCTTTATTTTTACATTAATAACTTTATTTTT
>NW_013952415.1:3251832-3258632 GCF_001266775.1 Austrofundulus limnaeus | reverse complement strand
CTATCTATCTATCTATCTATCTATCTATCTATCTATCTATCTATCTATCTATCTATCTATCTATCTATCTATCTATCTATCTATCTTAAAAACATTTACAAGAAGAACTAATGAAAATTACAATGCAATCACTGATATTCATAATATATAAATATTCATCATCATAAATTCTAATTGTAAAAGTTTTCAAGGACGTAATTAACAGTGTAATTAGTTATGAACATTACTTTTGTGAACAGTTGTGCTAAATTAAGCCTATATTACATTTCTGTTTGGGTTTTAAGTTTCTGTATGCCCCTGGGTGTATATTAAGTAGTATTAACTGTGACTGAACAAAACTCTTAGGGCTTCTAATTAGTTTTGTTCTCTACCGTCCTCACAACTCAAGTAACAAATATACGGCTGCATGTCTGTACGTGCCTATACTAAGTGTGCTGACAGCAGGCGACGAGAGATTATTTAATTGCATTTAATTATGCTTTTTGCTAAAATACAACCTTTAGCTGAGACAATTTGTCACCATAATATTGTCCACATTATGGAGCCAAATTCACCCACAAGCTCAGGCAATCCAAATGTTGAATCAGGCACGAGCAATCTGTTCACTTGCTGTCAAATCCTTCTCCTCACCATCAAAATACCTTTTAAATACTATCATTAAAGGTGTGAAATTTGCAACTTTGCTTACAGTTAGAAGGGTCTAGAATATTTTAGTGAATGATAAGCTGTGTGACAAAGGAAGAAATCATTTGGGGTGTGTTTGAATCACTTGAATCCCTCTGAAGGCAGGTCAAGTGCTTGCAATTACTCACAGGCAGAAAATCATTATTTGAGATAAAAACTTTTAAATTAAGTGGAATGGGGAGATTATTTTCTAAAGCACAGAAAAGTGACGGAAATGACTGTCAGAAAAACAAAMCACTTCACCCTGAAGAGTTATTGAAGGTGCAATTACACAAATACAAGTTAAATTTGTTGGAACAAGGTCACACAATTCAATGTGGTAAACTAAATAATATTTTATTATTTTCAGGCAGCCATCAGCTAATAGTCAGTTGACTATATATATAAATCAGATTGCAGAGTCTTTAAAGCCCGTTGACATAGGTATGCATCAAACTGAACATTTTCTTCCCTTTGATTTAATTTTGGTTGTCMAAGTTACAGTAAACGATGACTCAATGGTAGCATCTCCTAAAAATCTCCCAGTTCTATGTTCGAGAATGCTCTGACATTTAATCTTTGAGGCTGCATCTAATTTGACTTTGTCTTCAAGAAATGATGTTTGTATAGGTCTCCTTTGTTCTGGCAAATACAATTCGGAGCAAACGAAATTGTTACTGGATTATTTCTCAGGGGAACAGTGTCTTAAATGACCTCACCAGAATCTTATTGAAGAAGAAGACTGGTAAAGTGTTGGGCAGACATAGCAAACAGTGGAGACTGCTATAAACTAAACAAGCATGTGGAAGGTTGTGATGAAAGGAGAGCTAAAAGTAAAAATCACAACAGATGTTTTGAAGTTGCACATTATTCTGGCATTTCTATAAAGGTTAAATTGAACAATTCCCAATCAAACATTGTAGTGTTGGATTATGTTTTAATATGAAACATGCAGAAATGTTTGAAGATCAAACGTGAAATGCTGATGCACCATGACTTTTTAAATTTAAATTACTTTAGATCAAAACTACCTCAGGCTAACCTGAGGCTAAACGGAGGCTCAGGTGTTTTAGGTGCAGCCTGAAGCCACCTCACTGACTGCATAGTAAAAATAGACTTCCTGTTTATCTCACCTGAAGCATGTATCTAATGATGGTGATAAATTATAATAAGCAAAAACACAAAGGTTATTAAAGTTATTTTTACTCTCTAATGCTCTGATTATTGTTATGCCCTGAGAACACCTGGATGTTTTTGTTTCTTTTCCTGAAACCAATTTTGATACCATTAATTGGTGCAAAAAACACAAATTTATAGTAATAGCTCAGATGTTTTGGAAAATGTTTTAGTGAATAAGTTATAAACAGCCTTGACATGTTAAGGATAGCTCTTTCAATGGCCTCATTTTGGAGAAAAATAGTTAAGATCTGGACAGATAATTGACCAAACGACTATGTTCAATACCAAGACCAAATAATTGTTGTATTATAGCATGAAACAACTTAGATCAACTAGCAGTTCATACCAATAATATTATATAGACTTTTTCATCACTGTCACTTACATAAATCTGGTTTTGTTGCGCTATTGTAGTTTACTTGTTTTTTGACATGTCACAAAAAGTAATATTATACAATACCAGAGTTTTCTGTTTCTCTTTTTTAATGTTAAACTGTTCCTGAGAGGTTTTGCAGTGAACCCTATGAGAGGTGGAAGAATTGGATTAGAATTTATTATATCCTACAAGAGCTGCTGTCATCATGTTCAGCCCTTGCCCGTATGCATGTCTATGCAAAATGCATATGTATTCGGGAAAATGTGCTCATGTGTTTGTGTAAACGCAAAAGTTATTCTGGCCTGTCAACCTACACCTTTCCCTCTCCCTGTCATCTCTTCAGGCGTGCAGGCAGCGGAGCGTGAAGGCGAGCACTGCTCCCCTCCTCATTGAGGATGCTTGTCGTCTCCTCTGGTGTCCTGCAGGCACAGCGGCAGCCAGCAGATGCCAGAGAGAAGGAGAAGAGAATGACATCAAACTTATGAAAACAATGGTGGCAACAAAATCGAGTCGTAGAGCAAAACAACCGGACCCTCAAAATCACTCCATCACTTAACAATACTAAGGAAGGGAATGTTTCTTTCAGAAATGGGGCATATCAACAAATGGATTTGGTGCAGATTCCACAAATGTGCATACTTTAGTCCATTGTGGAGCTGAGGTGCAAGGTGAAGCTCTTGGTTTACGTTACTACCCTCAGCTATGGTCACAAACTCTGGGTAGTGATTGACTGACTGATTTCARCAGTTGGAATACCCTTGGACTCCTCACAACCGAGGCATGTCTAATTGAGAGGAGACCCCTAGGAAAACCCAAAACATGGGGGATTCTATGTCTCTCTGCTGGGCATTGGAATGCCTTATCCTCTGAAGGAGGTGGCTGGGGAAGGARCTTACTGGGCCACCCTTCTCAAGCTGCTGTCACTGCAACCCAGCTCCAGAAAAAGTGCCAAATAACTGATATATGAATGAATGGAGTGTATTTTTTTTCTACTGATGTATGTACAAGTAAAACTTATTTCACATCCTGCTAGAAGGTGACCTATGACAAGCTGCGTTTGCATTGACCACGAAAATGTGCAAATTAGAATTTCGAAAATAAATTTGCTCAATGGAAACACGTCAATTTTGAAAAAGAAATATATGTTTTTTGACAAAATGTTTTTGCGCTAGGATGAGGTGGTTTTTCGGCCATATCGAAATTTGGGKTTTTTTGCAAAACTGCAATGGAAACACTTTTTTCGCATCACGGGAGTCACGTGATCAACAACCGGCTGTTTCAACTGGCGAAAAAGACGACAATGAAGAAGATAACAGGAAGTAGAAGTAGTAGTAATATCACAGAAGTMGTAAAATAAAATAGTAAACTCACTGACTACAATTTCCCAAAAACACAGCATACGTAGTCGCTACCAAGTAGGGACTTGTCGCTGGAAAGCATCGATAAAAGACGCCGACGTCTCCTCTGATGATGAGCACTAGTGWTGTGGTAGCAACATGCTATGTGTTTACATCCATTGCCGCCATGTTTTTAATGACTTACCACGAGAACAAATGTATTCATGCGTGACTTTAATAGCATTTCTTACTTAGTTGCGAAACTGTGTTTTTTTTTTACATTAACAGAGTATCGACAAAGTTTTGCACACATTTGCTATGGAAACGCAGCTACAGTCAAAGGTTTGCTATTGCTAGTGATCAACGTGGGTGCAACGCCTACGTTGTTTTTTACAGCACCTGCCATTTTCAGGTGGCCTCTCATCCAAGAACTAACCAGGCCCGACCCTGCTTAGCTGCCAAGATTAGACGAGAACTGGCGTGTTCAGGGTGGTATGACCTAAAAGTGAAAGATGGGGGAAAAAACATCAAGAGGGTGCAAAAAAAAAAAAAAAAACCCAACAAAAACTAAAAACAAAGGGGAGCGGAGGGATCTTAAGAGTTAGTGCCAGAATCCACAGAGGGAATAGGATTGCAGTCAGTACTCASAAAGGGAAAAAGACTCACAACATTTCTCCCCTCTTTACATTTTAGCTACTACTTTTCCCTTAGAGATCTGGATCTAATAGAATTAGTCATGATTCTTGGGCTGATCTATTTGGTTTGATGAACCAGAAAAGAAAATCATAGCAGCAGTATGCACTTTGATAAGGAATCCAAAATGAATAACGAAGTGACAAAAACCACCCTGCAGCATGCTGGATCCTTGTTATGTGTGCATAGCAGGACTGGTTCCATTTGCAGTAACATGCAATCACACTCTTTATTTTTTGTGATTTTTTTTTTTATTATTATAGGTGGTATTGGAAAAAAAGCAATAAGAAAGACACAAGATATTTGTAGTTGTTTTAAGACCACAGAGAGCAGAAATTGCAAAGTTGAAAGCAACATACTTTTTTGTTCTTACAGGATGTGTGTTCAAAATTGGAAACCCTTATTCTCCTCACTGAGTCAGGGAACGGTCCAGCCCCGTCTCAACATCAAAAGCCCTCCTTTATCACTTTTACCTTCCTCCTGTTTCTTTCTTCATTTTGTCTCTTCTTCTTTTTTGCCATCAAAGCTTGGGTAATACTATTCCCTTTCAGCTGACAACAGCCACAGGCTAATCAGATGCATACATTATTTGGAAAGAGCATGTTTTTACTTTGCCCCTCCTCTCCAGCTTTATCTCAAGTACAGATAAACTCGGATGGAGATAATAGCAAGCAAGCTTTGTATTTTGTCCTTGCTGATAGATCTCCAAAATATATTTCACTTTCGTACTCCACCTTCCTCCTTAATGGTTTCYAAGTTCTGGGTGTGATCACACGATGTTTCAGCTGGATTTGTTTTCACTCCCAGCTCTCACATCTTAGTCCAAAGAAGTGGGAGCTTAGAACAGAGGAGGAACTGGGGACTGAACCTGGAGATGGAATTTATTCACTACAAGATTAATT
The DNA here is from genome assembly GCF_001266775.1 of Austrofundulus limnaeus. Lineage (NCBI taxonomy): Eukaryota > Metazoa > Chordata > Actinopteri > Cyprinodontiformes > Rivulidae > Austrofundulus > Austrofundulus limnaeus. The sequence continues at coordinate 3,253,482 of NW_013952415.1, read as the reverse complement.
CAGAAACCACCTTATGTTTTCATTTTTTGTGGACTCGTAGTTTTTACCCTGCTGCTATTCAAACATTTATTTTCAAATATTTCCTTTTTTTAATTTTGCTGATAGTAATAACTACAACATGGTATAGCTCCATTAAACAAGGTCCTGCTGGATTTAACCCCAAAACAGAAAAGAAAAGACATGAACTGAGAATGGTTTGAAATTATATGTTCAAGTTTAGAATAGAATAGAATAGAATAGCTTTTTTTGTCCTCCATCCATTATCCATACCTGCTTCTTCCTCTCATGGCCATGGGGGTCACTGGTGCCCATGTCCTGCAGTCACCATGTGAGGGGCGGGGTACACCCTCGACAGGTCAAAAGACCATCCCAGGGTGATGTAGAGACAAACGAGACAACCATTCACTCTTAAAGTGTTAAACAATATGTATAAAATAATAATAGTAATATACAGTACAGTATAGACAATACTGTGCGGTTTTTAGAAATAGACATATCGGACTCACAATCCTAGGGATGTGCAACTGAGTTAAACTTTTCAAAAATGATATCAGTAACACTAAATTTTTCTAAATTAAAAAAAAGAAAAATATATTGTAACTGCAAAACACAGCTGGCATCATAAAGCACTTTTGATGTTTCCATCTTGTGGAAAACATTTAAGGGAATAAAATCCTGTTTGTAGGATTTAAATTGGCTGATGCCACTACAAGTGCCKCCTCCTGTGACCTTCAACAAACCCATTCTCCTGACTGGAACTACAGACTGTGTACTTGTTTCTGTTTATTTTTCTATGCATGTGTGTGTGTTTGGTTTATTTGTTTTTAATTTTTTTGGGGGGGATCAAAAATTTTGCTCTCAAAATTGCCTCCTGGGTCATTAATATTAATATCGACRATAGTGAAAAACACATTTCCATTCATGTACGTATTTCCATCTGCCCTTCAGCAGGTGACACAGCAAGCAGCCAACACGTTGGCGCAGCCTCCTGTTCCACTGCTGCGCCCTGCTTGTTCAAGTAATGATGTTATTTAAGCCAGTTGACTTAGCGTTAGCTCACTGCTTCCAGACACTCTCACCAACTCACTTTGAGGCAAATGGTGAGGCCCATGAATCATGTAAAAAGGATTCTGAGGGGAAGATGTCGATGAGATCTGAGGCCACATGCTGTCACTCTTACAGCTCTAGTGGTGCCACGCAGGGGGAGCATGCCCTTGGTTCCAGTCAGTTCAGTGCTGTAATTGGTTGAAGTAATTTTATCATCGAGCGTTTCATTGACGATGACTCTATGAACAACGCTTGCTTCCTACGGGGAACTAATCTAGATAATAAATAACAAAAAAGAACAACTATCAGCCCTTTTTGTAAAGAGAGTTAGGATGTGTTGCATAAAATAGAGGTGTTATGGTGTTAATGAGGATTATGTGTCCTTTTTATACAGCAGATTGAGGGAGCAGTAGCAATGTTTATTTTTCTGACTTTAATCTATGTTTTGATTCTGTTAATAAAGACAAAAAATGTAAAAAAAACAAAACAGACAGCTTTATCATCTGTTTACTTAATATATTTTGCGATTAGAATCTAACCTGACTTAGATGTTGAGTTTACAGAAAAGTAACATAAAATAAGACATATGGAACTATATATATA
>NW_013952415.1:3240990-3250718 GCF_001266775.1 Austrofundulus limnaeus | reverse complement strand
TATATATAGTTATTGTTTCCAAAAAGCCTTGTGATTGATCTGGGACCTGTCCAGAGAGTACCCTGCCTCACACAGATAAAATATAAGGATAATTGGATGAATGTTCCCATAGTAGATCAAATTACATCAGTGAGTATCTCAAGAAAAGTTCAAAGAATCCCCTTGTAGCTCCAAAGCTGGATGATTATGTCCCAAACCTGAACTGACCCCAAAAGGAGGTTTGGTTTAAACAAGTAATAAATAATTAACCATAACTAGACTTGTCTGTCTCCCTGACTAATATTTAATCACTTTATCTTATGCTAACAGAATAAGAMAAAATATTAATATTGAAGGTTTTGTTGGCAAGTATGTTAAAACCAAAAATGAAAACATAAAAGTGAAAAAAAAAATCTTCTTTTTAATAGATCACAGGTGAATGTGAAATGAATGCATCCTTGAGCAACGTAGTTTTTTTCAGAGTTCAGAAAATGAATGTATCTTTAACACTGCCACTGAAGAGATAAAAGGGGTCACTTTATCTGCAAAGTAGAAAGTGTAGTTTTGTGAGTGTAATTGCTTTTTCTTTCTTTTTTCAAAAGTGGTTATGCCAATCTGGATTATTCAGAATATATTTATTTCATGTAGACAAGTATTCTAATGAAAATGTTTTATTTTTCTATAAGCTTATTCAGCTGATTACTGATGGCAAACAATAATCAGTAAATAGACTGACAGCAATAAAGACTGATGAATAGCTGATATATATATATATTAGTGTTTTGGTAAATTATTGTGACCCTCTTACAGAAACCTACCTCTGAGATGATCTCCTTGATTTCCGGTACACCGGGAATACAACGTTCTGTAGATATAAAGTATTTTGTTATTGTTTATTTGACTCAAGACATGTTCCACCAGTTGGTACAAAGAGACTGATTAATCTTGCTTGTTTTTCTTAAGTAGAGACCGTGTTGTAAGAACACTATGGTACGTTGTTGGCAGGAGCAGAGTGTTCAGTTGGTGGCAATCTGTAAAAAAAGAGAAAAAAATGGAAAAGAAAAGAAAAATGGCCAAGACAACCAACCATCTGCAGACTGCACCATGACAGCATCGATTCTACACCAAGTCTGTGCACCCAGTTAAAAATCTCTGTAAGAACTGCAGGGAGAAAACTGTGCCCTGGGTGGTGAGATACCCACCTACCCCTTTTGGCAAAAACAAAATGCTACCAAGAATCCAATGCAACTTGCACAGGAAGAAATCAGTCTTTGACAGTGAGACAGAATAGGAACTGCAGGATCAACATAAATTAGTCTGTAGAACAGAGAAGATGCAAACAGACTGGTAATCACCAGGATATCTGCTCCATGAGACATTTCATGTACAAAGCACCTCTGTTAGTGAACACATCTCTAATCAATACTCTCCACTAAAAAAAGCTTTATATATCACTTGTTCACAATGAAAATATTTGCAAATTTACAATAAGAGATGTCAAATTATTAATATTTTTAATCTGATTAATCCCAAAGTAGCTGTGAATTAATCATGATTAATCTTAAATTTAATATAGATTTATATTGCATATTGATAAAACAAATTACTTGAGTTATTAATTCGTTTTTAATGTTTTTATTTAGAAAACAAAATTGATGCTTAGACATGATTTTTTGAATATAAAACAGGACCTAAAAATGCTCCAAACATATTCGAGTCAGTTAAATTTTGTGCAGAATAATAGTTAAATCAAAAATTCAAGTATTTTCATTCCAAATGAGTACTACGTGAGGAATGAAAGATATGTACTAAGGTCACAGTTGTCAGCAAAACATAAATAGATAAAATAAAATACACCATAAGAAGACAAAAAGAAAAAAAACTGTACATAATGTGTTACACATGGAGTTTTATTTATTTATTTATTTATTTATTTTAACCTTTATTTGTTCGGGTAAACTGTTTGAGAACCACTTCTCATTTACAAACATGACCTGGCATGMACTGAGTGCATTGCATTATACAAACCTAAATATTCAGCCATAGTAAAGTGATTGTAAATTTTAATCGAGATTAATCACAATTAAAATTTTTAATCTATGCCCATGCAGCACTAAAATTAATCAGAGTTAACTCGATTAATTTCACAGCCCTATTTACAATGTAACACCTGGATCTTGATCACAAAATCTCAGCTGAACACAAAATCATTCAAGTTTACCTTTGCTATAAGTCCTCACTCACTCACTCACTCACTCACTCAAACATGTTCAAGTCATGAGATAAATTCAGCGACACTTGGCTACATTTGTTAAACCAATTTTGTGACCCATATAAATAAAACCAGCAGCCAATGGGCTAATACTTTTTCATGGYCTAAATAAAGCAGGTCTATGACAAACACCTGTCCATGCACTCAGTATGTTTGCCTATAGTTAGCAACCAACACATTCACTAGTTTGATGCAAGTCGCAACCTTGGGCAGAACTTTATAACCTCTTTGACAAAAATAAAAATGCAGAGGTTCAGGTCTTCATCTCATCGTGATCTCCTTTTTTTTAGATTACCAGATGATAGCCAGTCTCCTGCAGCTAAGAGGCAAACAACCACTTTTCAAGCTGCCTGTGATGACCTCTAGCAGATATTCAGCCAGTACAGATCTAAAGCTTTTTTTTAAAGGCCATATGATGACCATCAATTCCAGGAGCTTTACAATTTTGCAGACTCAGCAGAGCTGCATTTAGCTCCCATGCACAGTGCAGCCTTTAGCTTTTCATTGTCCTTGCCCCTGACCTCAAGGAGACCCGTTCGGACGAGCAGGTGCACGTCGTGGTGATCTGTAAGAACAGTGCCGACAAAGTCTCTGTAGAAGGTGATCAAACAATTCTGACTTTCAAAGACATATGTGATAACTTTGCCTTTCCCAGAGGTTATGAAAGGAATAATCTTTATTCTTTTCCATATTTTTTCTCTTTTATGTAAAAAAAATAAATAAATAAATAAAAACAGGACATCTTTTTGTGAAATGTACACTATGAATGACTTCCTGTCCTGTAATCCAGCATAGTGGCCGCAGTTGACATTCTGAATGTGAGATACTCTAAAAATGTTAAGTTAACCTTGCAATCCAGTCTCCAGGTTTTTCCACAGTCATTCAGTTTAATGGGACAGTTTGGATACTGTTTTTGTTCAAACCCGATCCTTGGTTTATTGCAAATCGTTGCTACGGTTTAGTTCTGTGAAACAAATTCAAATAAAATATATTTTTTTAAAAGTTGGGTATCAGTTGGAATGGTGGACATATTTTATATCATCCCTTGTTTTCTTCTGCTTTTAAAGCTCACATTTTATCTCAATTTACTGAGAAACAACAGTGCTTGTAGAAAGCACAATATGCAGGGCAAAAGAAGCGCAAAATGAGTTTGATTTGTAGTTTCAAGTATAAAAAAAATTAGCCTCTTAAGGTKACAGACATTCTTCTTGGTCTGGAGTATTTTATCACCTGCCCTGGGGGATTTGTCAAAAGCTTAGCAGAACCATTGAACAACTTTATATTTGCTAAAATACCGTCTGTTTTCAGCAGTTGAGTTCTCTCCTTGTAATAACGGAAATCTTTAGATCTTGGCTTTCAAAGTGTCACTGAACACTGTCAGAGCTAAAAAAAAAAAAAAAAGAGTAGCTGCTTGAATTTTTATTTATTTATCTGTTTCCTTGTGATTTGTTTTTGTTACTTTAGATTAATTTAATGGTTTCACATTTTGTTTGTCTGTTTTTTGACATTCTTGTAAATGACTTTTGCAATTGGAAATCATCTTCAAACATTATTTTKTTCCCCCTTACACCAACACGTCTGCTTTCCTTTTTTGTCATAACTGAATAATATGACCTTTTATGCTTTGAATACCTCCTTCACTCTCTCCTTTCCATCTTATACCGCAGCTGTGGTGCAGCAGTAGGGCAGGCATTTTGGGACCAGGATGTTTAGTTCCCTGTCATGACCATATATAATATATACTGGTGTCCTTGAGCAAGATTCATACTCCCTAACTGCAGCTTACATACAGCTTCCTGCTTCTCCGCTTTCATGTATCTCACATGTGATGAGTCAGATGCAGAGCACCATGGTGCAGTATGAGGGCCAAAATTAAAACTATTGAGCAACCAGTGGTTGCTACATCCTTACAGATTCCTGCTGCAAGGATGTAGCCACCGCTGGTTGTGCAACAATCTTAATATTGGCCCTCATACTGCACCATAGAGCACACAGTCCTATTGGAACASAAAGATACAGTTGATGTGCCTTCAAATTGTTAGCAAGAGTATTCCTCGATGGTCATAGAAATGTAGAAAATTACTGCTCATTGTAGAAAAAAGACACTTTTTTAATATGTAATAAAACTCTCATGAGACAGTTGCTAGGCTAAACAAAGAAATGAACAGTCTCTTAAACAYAYACACACAAACACACWCAAATCTGAAAAAAAAATGCAGCAGAACGAAGAAASCTCTGAGGCTAACAGTGCACCTGTGTTCACTGTCTGGTACAAACGTTACACTGGACAGACATGAGAAAAAAAAAGACAAAACTGCTCCCCGACAACACAAACACACCCAGGCATACCAGCCCACACATAGGTACACACACACACAGAGACACACACACCGAGCGGAGCGTTATGCAGCAACAGCAGAGAATTTTATTTTTCTACTTTTCCTTGTTTACAACGGTAAACACGTTATTATTTTTGCAGTTTTGGACGAGCTATTACCCACCACCTAATTTGTCCATGTCTCATTTATTATTTCTTTTTGAGTGTTTACTGTGCTTATGGGTGTTGGAGCTCTCGATGCGCTCTGGTAACTGCTCAGATTATTGTGATCCATCATTTGTTTATATTGTCACTTAGAAAAGGAGGCCACTTCCATTACTGCATTATAATTTGCCAAAGAGGTCGCAAAAGGCCAGAGCCAACTTTTACTCTTCCTCRCATTCTGCACTTCAAATCCGAGCTTCAGTGGTCACATGGTTTTACCTATGAGCCCTTTAAACAACAGCTACTCAGTCAGCACCACTCACATGTTCTGCTTTCCATTACTCTTCTGTCAATAGCAACAGAAAAGCCTCGTTACAGTAGCTGAAAATGTGGAGAGCCWGTTGCAACAAATACTGAGACTGAAGTTGCAGGAAAGATAATCTTAGAAACAGTTTACCGATTAATCAAAACTCAGAGAATTTTCTTTTTTTATTTTTAAATATATATTCGGTGGCTGTGGTTGGGTGGTTACGGGGGTCATTCCGTAATAGGTTGCTGGTTTGAACCCCAGTTCCAAGCTGTCTCAGTCATTAGCCGTGTTTCCATCAGCATTTTTTATGCACATTTGAAGCATCACATCAGARAAGGTGAATGGAAACAGCATGATTCGAAAAAACTTCCTCTAATTTGCAAAAAAGTTGATACGCTCGCTTGAGATGTTTTTTGGGTTTTTCGAAAAAGAGATAATGCGCAAAAGGAGAGATGGAAACACATTTGCGGAATAAGTTTTGACATAGCAAACATTTTTCTATGTCTCCAGACAGCATGTAACATAGCCAGAGCCAGTCGATATGACTGACAGGATGACTACAACTTTCCTGATATTAGCAACACATTCTTGATAACTTCTCTCCATTGTCCTGAAATGTGTGGACCCTTTGAGTTTGCCACTTTTACTTCCTGTTTACTACACACATGCATCTGATGTACTTGATTCTCTTCAAGCCAGTTGATGGAAACACATCTGATTCGCATTTCTTTGTTTTTTCTTTTTTGTGAAATTTTAAAAATTCGCTCAAAATTTGAATTAAAATTAGATGGAAACATGGCAATTGTGTCTTTGGGCAAGACACTGCACCCGCCTTGCCTACTTATGGTGGTCAGAGGGTTCGGTGGTGCCGCATGGCAGCTTCACCTTTATCAGTGTGCCCCAGGGTAGCTGTGGCTGTAGCTTACCACCATCAGTGTATGGGAATGTAAGAAAATGTAGTGTTCATTAACTGAAATCGTGAAGAAACCACAAGAATGTTGAATAGATTAAAATGTGAAGAGATGGACCAGTGACTGGAGTGAACGGTGGTTTAATGCTCCCTGTGCAGATATGAAACCAATGTTTAATGAAAACTGGAAGTCCCGGTCAATAAATACATGGCTCTTCAGTGCCTGGTACGCCCACTACAGGCCTACGGCTGAATCGCAGACACTCATACAGACATCCTGTCCTCATGTTTGATTAACGGTTTTTTTATGTGTTGTGATGGTGTTTTCAGGCATGTATCTAAACCCATAGTCAGACAATAGATTGCAAGAATCAATACTTAAAAAGGAAAACCTTGAATAAGGTGTAGTGCTTCTAAAATCAGTTTCTAAGTGACTAAATAAATTTCTTCAGGAGATCGGTTGAAGTGTAAAGTGCTTCGGGTCTATATGGACTTGATAAGGTGCTATATAAGTTCAAACCATATAAAAATCATACTATRCTTTGAAGCACTGTTTCTGCCTGTGGATTTTTGTAGGCATAAATGATGCAATTTTGAAAMTGGTTGATATGTAGCAGCTTTAAAATAACATCTGTCCCTTTTTTATATAAGCTTTTACACTTAACTCAGAAATTCCTGGTCTGCTAGAGAGGACAGCCTGTTTTTCAGCACATGAATTACGGGAGCATTGGCTRTTCCAGAAGGTGTGTATCTTGTCGATTTTTAGCAGTGTAATAAATGTGATGCAAAAGGCCAGCATCTTCTCAGATAAGCTTTTTATCCTCCAGAATTCAGCCCTTTCTGTCGAGTCATCTCATGTTAAGTCACCAGAGAAGCTACAGGGGGCCGAGATAAACGGCGATGTGACTGGAAGGAAGAGCAGGGTTGTGACACTGTCCTGAGAAGCCCAGCGGATGCACATTGTACATTCACAGCAGATCTTTTTTATTTTTTTATTTTTTACTTTGGAAATGGCGAGCTCTCAGGTGCCTCAACTCCACCGCCAATTGGACTGTCCTCTTACTAAGCAGCCTGTGGGGACAAGCTTCTGGGCAGCTCTTGTCTGGCCTGCAATAATGATGTTGATCCTCTGGGCTTTCAGCCAATCTGAAAGAACTTTCTATACTTAGAAATACCATCATAAGCATATCTGCAATAATGTTTTCAGCCCAGCAATGAAAAAGTACAGCTGGGTGAAAGAAAAAAAAAATGAGTGGAGTATTTGAGCTTAGAGGAATAGTTAGCATCTGCTGCCTGATCTGTCTTAGGGCAACATCATATCACAATAATGAGGACTGATATACTCCAGCTTTGGAGATGCTACAAAGCAGTCCTTGGAAATATTTGYCCTAAAATGTAATTTATTCAGCTAGCTGAGGACAGTTCRGTTCCACATCTCTTTTTGAAAGTATGTCACAGAGAAATAACTCACCTAAATAGGGTCTTTTGGAGGGTTATATATTGACCAAATCCCTTAAAGGGTCATATAAGTTTCAGTTCTTGGCATTTAAGACCAAATATGGAAGAAAAGTTGTTACAGACTGAAAGTAAGCCTTACTTCAACCTGTWTAAAGCAGCACATTAAGGCAAGCAGCTTTAGAAATGTTTTGCACTGTCTGTGTTTTAATCAAATGAAGTATTTTGTGCATGAATGTAAATTTTAGCAGTCTTAGCAGTTTAAACTAAATATGAACCATATTAGATWTAGATGTAGTCCACRTTACAAACAAAMCTTTTTTTTTCTGATTAATAACTMATAAATTTACTTATATCGTGTAAATACCTYGCATAATGTCTGTATRAGGTGGACATCATGACTGTGGAGCTGGACGCACTCCTACTCAATTAACAYGGACCTGCCTCAGCTGCCTTGTGTGCAAAACGATATTCTCCATGGTTCTGCCTCATCTTCCTCTCATGCTGAGCTCATTGTTGAAGACTATTTGTTTAGCGCATTTGCCAAAAAAAAATCCTGTACCCACTAAAATCTAACATTACTATTGTTTATTTACATTTTTGTGAAGAAGGAAGTTACGCTCTGTGTCTTCTTCAGAGGTTTTCATGTTGATTCCTTTTAGTGTTTTTTCGTGCAGCACCCCCACAGGTGAGGGTGGGAACAGGTTGTTTACAGGGTTTAGTTCGGTTGAGGAAAATGCAGTGTGAATGCGAACCGCACCAATAGAAACTGTAAACAAAGCTTGCAGTTTTGGTCTCCAATCAAACCGAGTCTACCGGACTATCAGGTGTGAATACAACCATAGTTTCATTCAGTAGATATCATGCACACAAGACCACCCATAACAGATGGACATTGCACACACAGACAGCCAGAGAACAGTAAGCCTCTGGCCCCAGTGGGCGGAGGCATAATTAAATATGTATTTTTGTAAACTCTTGTTAAGTATCATTTCATGCATTGTATTTATAGAGRTGTTTGATTAAAATGTATTTTTTCCCTTTGGCGTGTAGACAGGGATACAAGGTTAGATTCTGAGTTTTTGTTTTGGAGCTATCAGCTCTCCCATGTCATCCACAGCCCCCCAGTAAGTAACTTAAAGATTCTCTAAGTCCTTCTTGTTGCACAGTGACCAACAGCTGACAAGTAACAGTTCAGGGTGGACCTCCGAATGTTATTGTACAATTGATAAGCTATGTGTTGTTGCAACAAAGCGTGCATGCTCAGCCAATTTTTGTTKAATACAGAGAGCTTAAAATAGAGGCAGGAAGACATGACGAAGGTCATGAGACAGATTTCATGATCTTGCAAGTTCACACTGCGCACCTACACCTGCTGAGACACCAAGGCGTCCCATTAAATAGAATTTAATATAAAAAAGAAACAATATTTCAGGGGCACAAGCCAAGGCTTTGGCAGCAAGGAGCTGCATTTCACAGAGTGCTGTGCAACTTTGTCAGGTAAACGTGACTGTTAGGGACAAGTGAAGATTGATGGAATCTTTTTTCCCCCTGGCTCAGCAGTCTTTGATTTTCACAGCACAAGCGAGGAAGAACGGGAGAGCGWACGGAGAGGGATGATAGATAGGAATTCATGTCATTTATATCCCCTAGGTCAGTCTATCACACAGCTGAGAGAGAAAGAGAGCCAGATTAAAAAAAGAAACATGGTGAGAGACGGTTAAAGTCTTGAAATGTATAAAATGTATTTGTTAATATCAGCTTCCTATGAGAAATGTGTAGAACGGTTCATACGTCTCTTGGTGAGCTGAGATTTATGTTTCTCAGTTAGCACAGACTTGCTTAGTTCTGTAGCCTTTTTAGACTTCTATTGCCTTTTTTGTTTTGTTTGTTTGTTTTATTTATTTATTTATTTATTCATTTATTTTTGCATTTATTGGTGCTGATGCTGTTCTGTAGTCTTGGCAACCACTCAGAATCCCTACAGTCTGCGTCACTTATTTTCTTTGGACTCTCTTCAACTCTGTTGTCAATCCTTGATATTTAAAAAAAAGAAAAGGATGATGTTAATTCTCAAAGGGCCCTTAACACATACAGTACAGGGGTATCAGTATCATTAGTTGGTTGTATTTTTATTGTCATATTCCCACCCTTTTTCTTAGCACCAAAGTGAATCCCCGCCCCCATGTGTTTGTAAAACCTTGCTGAGTTGAATGACATGCCTTTCAGACTCTGATGGATTTTCTTTGCCTTCTTCCTGATTTTTTTATTCTTCCACTTCCACTTATCTACACACACACACACACACACACACACACAC
>NW_013952415.1:3236022-3240980 GCF_001266775.1 Austrofundulus limnaeus | reverse complement strand
ACACACACACACACACACACACACACACACACACACACACACACACACACACACACACACACACACACATTTTGTGTTCTGAAAGCTGTAATTGTACATCTTACCGTAGCCAGGAATTTCCTTCTGCTCTGTTACCCATCCGCTCCATCCACTGCAAACACAGGACACGCATGCAGCCCATCCAATTAATTGTCCATTTCCTCTGTGGTTTGTTCACACAGATTTACAGTTCAAAATGAGAACACACAGGTTTGCATTTACACAGGCAAGCGATTACCACKCTGCTCCACCAACATTAAGGCAGCATGTTAAATGACCTGTCATTTGTGTCTGTACCAAATCCTACAGTTACACAACCAGGCTAATTCTGCATAAGTCGGTCCATTGGATCCTACTGAGAAGTAAAACCGACATGCTCACCCAGAAGACACACGAGTCATGAGGGTTCATCCGTAAACTGTTGGCATCAAACATTTCCCATAAGTAAAGAGTGTGTTCATATGCAAATACGTCCTTTGAAAACCTCTATTCTGCATTTKCATGCCATGCAGTATATTCACAACCACATTTACCTGCCTCTCATCATACAAAACTAAGGTTTTTACAAGACTCAGTGCAGCAACTGCAGCAAGACATATCAGCTGGATGCAAATTAGAGACCAAAAAGGTTATGTTGTTAATAATCCAAACATATTCACATTTTGCCATCTTTATTAGAACCAAATTGTTCTTGGACACCCCTGACAGTGTTTAACAATATTAGTTTTACATTATTGAAAATGATCATGATACTATGTGACTGTACATACCCAAATAAATAGGCACACATTTAGGGTGATTTAATTATTTTAATTTGATTGTTTCTTTGTACTAAAACTGTTTGGATAGAGTTTGAAAATAAAAGTGTGTGACARTTTTACTTATTGTTACTTATTGATCACAGAATAAATAAAAACAAGTAATGTCAAGTACTTGGATATTTGTTATTTATCATTTATGTGGTTGCTATGCCTTATCTGCACCCTGACTATTGTGCAACAGTTTGGGGTCAAGCAACCCAATCTGTATTGAACACGAAAATAAGTAAATACAGATTTAAAAAATAAATAAAAATAGTGAATGTTTTGTCTGACTCATAATTCTGATATTTTCAATTTACTGTTTACAAAACTAGTAAAGTAWTTAACATTYTATTCCATTATTCCATCAGTGATTAGAAATGGTCAGGCTGATTTTTTATTTATTATTTATTTATTTTATTATGAATCTGGTCAAAGCTGAACAAGCAGTGCTTCCTTAATTATCCATAAAAAGAACACATTGGAGAAAGGCTTCTGATTGTTGACTCATCAGCCTCTTGCATTACTGAGTGAGGTACTTTATTATTATCCTAAATTACCCATATGAACCATGAAACACTAACAAGGTATAGACAGACCCTTATTAAGGAAGGCCACAGGAGTCTGTTTGCTTGGATATTTGTTYCTGAAACATGAGTGGTTCTGGAGTATTTTATTTGGAACGCAGGACCCACAAATCAGTGGCTGAACACAATTTGTACGTGGATAATTGTTTGTAAAACGTGCCAATAAAAACAGAAAAAGACAAAAATCAGTCAGTAATGCTGGCATTGATTTGGTCTCAAAATGCTCTGTTAGTGGGAACGTATTTCATCTGTTTTATTACTGTGAACAAAATATTTCATTGTACCTGTTTCCAGTTTTGTAGCTTACAAATGATTAATCTATTTCTCTATTTTGTCTTCTTCTTACTAAAGTATAGCAGTGACAAGGCATGATTCTATTCCATTTTATCCAGACCAACAAGAGAAAAAAACTGTTGCTATGTTTTTATTCTTCTTGTGTCATCTTTAGCAGGTGTTGCTTTGTGTTCAGAGCTACAGCTTCCCGTCTGACAGTTGAAAGGAAAAAAAATGACAGAAGTAAAATATCCACCCTGCTGATTTGTCATCGTTCGTGTTCCACTCATTTGCCTGGGATAAGAAATGGAATCTGTAACAATTGTTACAACTCTGGGAAATCTGTTTAACATCCTAATTGGAAATGACAAGCACGGTGGCACATTAGGCTCAGTTGGGACTTTAAAGAGTTGAAGCTCCACGAAAGATAGTGGTGTGGATCAAGCTGATCCCATTTCGCTTCAACTAATTAACACCTGGCTCCTTGTAATTGGCTGTAGCCACAGACATTATATAAATGCCTTCCAGCACTCAAACAAGTAACACATTGAGAGATTACAGTTGGACCTCAGCTGTCTCTCCAGAGTCCCTACCTGTCTGAAGGAGCAAACGTTGGAACAGGTGTGCTCCTCCTGTCACTTCCCCACACATAACAGAGCAGCAGGTAAAGCTGGAGTTGGATTTTGTGGATTTTCAGGTGAGTGTTTGCATTGCCAGTGGTGCCTTTTCAAGTAGTCCCACTGGTGTCCTGATATACATGACAGCTTTAGTCAAAAAATAATAATAACCCTAGCAAAGCTGTCCCCTTCATTAGACAGGCAGAAACTCACCCACTTCATTAGGCACACCTTGATAGTACTGGCTTTAACCCCGTTACTCATGTCATAGTTTCAACAAGTTGTTGGAAAGGTTCCTCTGAGATTCTGGTCCATACTGGGGGGTGCACTGCAGTAAAATGAGTCTCATCAAGAGCAGGCATTATTTATCTAATCTCTTATTGTCCGTTTTTTATGAGCCTGTGTGAATTATAGTTTCAGTTAGCTGAACAAGGTGCCACCCATGTTTTCTGCTGCTGTAAAGGTTTGATTTGTTGTGTCATCAGGTATGCTATTCTGCAGACTTTTGTTTGTAAAAAAGTGTTTCTTTTTTGTGTTTAATGTTGCTTTTTGATCTTTACAAACCAGCAGTGGTTCATAAAGTACTTGGGGGGGGGGATAACTAAGTAAAAGTAAAAAAAAACCTTAACTGAAAATGACTCTGGTAAAATACATTTTTATTGATAAGCAAAGCATTTAAGTAAAGGTAATAAAAATGTTCACAAAAATCAGTAAAAGTAAAAGCAAAAGTATTTTTTTTTCTAAAACTGTTGAAGTTATTCACCCAAACTGGTTCCACTAAACAAAGTTGAGTAAATTAGGCCAATATATTCAAACCTTTATTACAGACTCAAAGTCCACAAAACAAAGACAAGAGAAGCAAATCAACAATAAAATCCAAGAACAAACAAAAATGTATATATACATATTGCTTTTGTTTTTTATTTAAACAATATGCATATTGCTCAGTTAAGGCCTGCATCACACGGCAAGATTTTAAAATTGTCAAACGATTTTCAAAGACTGAGAGACCCCACATGTGAGAATAAAAACTGTTTTAAAAATACTTGGTAAAATTACAGATCCTCAAAAAATATATACTGTAACAAAGTAAATGTACTGAGTTACTACAGTATAATCCTCTGCAAACCAGTCTACTCATTCTTTTTTAACCATTTGGCACAAATGTCACTAGCTAAATATTTATTTTTATGTTTTAAAACCAATAACCAGGGCTGCGCTGTATATGCGATAGACAGTAGAAACATTATGAAGTTGGCGTATAGAAATTTACCCTCTACTGTCCTGTCGTCAGTTACCTCATTGCACCTATGAGCAGGACTGCGAGTGCAGAGACAACTGAGCAGGAGGAGTTCGAAATATTCAGAAAATAAATGAAGAAATACAGCATTAATAAAAACATGTATAGAGATAATAAATCCTCAAAATTCCCCCCAACGCTTTAGAAAAGTTATGTTGTGCCGTCATGTCAAGGGATCATTTCCTCCCTCCCTCCTGCTTCACGTCGCGCAGAGCAAAGCATTAACAACYGTAGATTTTTCACACCCAAGTTGTCTGAGAAAAAAGTTTTTTATGTATTGTTWCCCACAGAGATGATAAAAAAAGATGTGGACGTTTGTTCAGTCATAAATCCATCTTGCTAATGTAGCATCGGCTTCTTGAGAGCAAAGCAGAGCAGCAGCCGATAAGTTCAACAGGCAGAAGCTCAATGTATGGCAGGCTGATATTACATTTATTTAGCTTCACAATACTTATATTCCAGTTATCTGAAATTGTTTTATGACTAGGACTATGTGCATGCTGAAGCACCTTCAGGCCCTGTCACACTGTAACTTTTTAGACAACTTTTGCCAACTTAGAATTTGTTTTATGTCTAAATGACTAACTTTAYTTGAAGTACTGGTTATAACATCCACTTTTTTGATATTGTTGAAAACTGAAGACATTTTTGTTTTTGAATCAGTTTTGCAGTATATATAAAATATTCTTTTGTACTTCTGTCAGTTCATTTGCACTACAGCAAAAACGCTGGGTTTGATTATGAGTACAGTTTTCTGCAAAATAAATGCTCTAAAAATTACATTACTTTTGCTTTTTATGATACTTTTCTGCCACAATATATACCTTTATCATGAAGCGAGTGAATTTTTACAGTGGTATGAATTTGAGGTCATACCACCAAGCTCTACCAATAACCATGTCACATATAAAGTCACCTATCCCCTTCCCTCCCCATTCAGATGCCCAATTTGAACTTCAAGTCAACTTTATTGCTACAGACCTAAATGCATTGCATTGCTGCCATTTGATTGGCTCACTCAAAACAGATTTTCTTTATAAATAAATGTGAACGTTGCGTACGCCTTCTCAACTCAGTTGAGCAGAAATTGTTGACACAACTTGGTCAAGTTAATCCAACAAACTGTTATTTTTAGTGTAGCTATTGGTGTTAGTAAGCATTTGAACAAATGTACCTACTAAAGCTGGTGAGTGTATAAAAAAAGAAAACTGATTGGATGCCTTGGCAACAAGACATCCTTATTGGATGACCTTTCTGGAATGAAAATGTTGTCCTCCTCCTCACAAATACAATAACAAGCAAATAGATATTCAACAAAAGAATAAATAAAAATATTTGATCT
>NW_013952415.1:3225761-3235744 GCF_001266775.1 Austrofundulus limnaeus | reverse complement strand
AACAGGAGGGTTAAATTCAGAGCTAATCTAGATGGAGGGGAGGAGAATTTGTCTCAGCTTTCATATTAAATGATCACAGGAGTAGACGCTGCAGAAAAGTGCAGTGTAACACTCGCATTTTAGGTAATGAGTAAAATGACAGTGATTCTCTTGTTTTATTCCAGTCAGTAATTAAGGCACTGATCTTGTAATTAAACAGCGGCAGGTTTCTGTGCTCAGAATTCATCATCTGTTTTTATGGTTGGGGTTTTAACAATATTTTTGTTCATTATAGGGAATGATTGTGTTTGCTTACAAGTTAGTGARTTCTGGCTGTTACTCTTTCAGTTTGTAGCTTTCATATGGCCTCCATCTCTAGTCAGTCTGTTAAGCTGTTTGTTTGCCTGTTTGTGTCTTGTCAGCCTCATCCTCCTGCTAATCCTCCTCTATCTGTCATTTCTTTCCCTCCTCATTGTCCCTCTCTTCTCTGCTGATTCTAAWAAAGAAAAGTCACTTGGCTCTGCATGCAGAGGCTCTCTTTCCACCGCAGTTCTGTGTTTTGAGGAGGAACTAATTTTCACCCTGTCAAACAATCTAAATGCCGTCCCCAGCCATCATAACAGGGACACAATTTCMTGCAATATCAATATACAGTATCTCAGAACATATATCATTGAAAATGTGTTGCTTTTAACAGTTCTTGGTKGTGGACCAGAAGTTCTCAAGGATTTTAAAAACACATAAAAATGACATAATACCAAACATGTAGTGAAATGTGTACTTGCTGTTCATGTTTTCCTGTCCAAACTGAGCCATAAACATGTCATAGTAGTTTTAATATTTTATTTAAATGAATGTAATTCRTATCTAATTATTGGAATTTCAACATTTGCAACACTAATGATTTGTTTATTATTGTTTCTTAATATGTTTGGACATATGTATGGCATTTATCAGGCATTTATTAGAGAAATCTAATGAAACTTGCTCTTGTTTTTAGCTCACATTTTATTATCTTATTTAATTGAGTCAGATTTTTTTGATAACTTGTGTTTATTTGTTTTAATTAATCAAAACAGGTCTCTCTTGTACACTAGATCTTGGATTTCAGTGAGACTACCTGTATAAATAAAGGTGAAATGAAATAAAATAAATACATTAGGGGGTGCTGCAGCATTCGTCACACCCCTACTTCATGCAGACTTGGTATTCAGTAGTGTGTGCACTTGYATAATACTGAAACAAGCTGCTGGCAACTGATTCATATCACCTGGGGATCAGATTTCAATTTGCAGGTTTCTATGCTAAAAAAATACAAAAAACAAAACGGCACACAGAAAATGATAGAAAACAATAAAGTGAAATTACATCTGGAAGCAGTAAATCAGACACATAGTTCAGTTCTACACCGCATCCAAGTAATTGTAACCTTCAGTTGTTGTTGGAAATGCTGAATATAAAATAATAATTTGACTTTGCATAGTCTATTTAAACACCTTGRAATTGGTSTCTTTAGGAACCTATTGCCATTTCTGACACTCCCATTTCAGCATGTCAGCACAACAATGCTTCATGCCATTTACAAACTTTTGTAGAAGTGTYGGCATCTAAAAATAACTTTCTTCGATGAAGKCATTTCAYTTTATTCTACAAGGAACTGGACTGAGAGGTGKTTACTGCAAGCTCAATAGATGTGCAGCTGTGTGGGGGAGGCATGGGGGAGGGGTGCTTTGTGGTACGAGAGCTCGACTGGGGACTGAGCTCCAGGGAGGAGCTTTGTACGAATAGGCAGTGCTTTGTGCCACACATGCCACCACAGGAGATTCAAGGATTTTTCAAACATGCATGAATGAGTCAAAGCAACAMTCTGGGWATGTTTTTGATGAGGCAGTGACATCATTACATAATATAAAGCTCAAAAAGTTGATGTTGTATAATCCCCCCTCCCCCTTTAAGGTACCAAGGGTTGAAAGACTTGTTCATTCATTAGTTTAATAATTTTATTCTAAGGTCAAGGTTAMAAACCATCACTTCTGAATGTGAACTTGTCACCATTGTATGTACAAATACACCATTCACCGAGTTGTAGTGTTGACATGAACAAACCGTGTACAGAGCAGTCAGGATACTTATTTACAGTTCATAGCCACAGAAGAAAGATTCTTTATCAAGCTAATGTCTCTTGAGATTGTGATATTTTAAGACAATATTTTCCTTGACATCTAAAAACGAGTCCACAAAGCTTGTGTGCATTTTTAACACATCACAGATCAAACAATCTTGGTAAGAGGTTGTCCATAAAAGAGACTCTTTGTTGATGACGGTGTTCATTTTGAGCTTTGTGACTGTTTAAATGGTGAAGTGAYGACTTGTACGTGTTCCTCTCCAGAGACATTATTTAGCTCCCCAGAAGTCATCAAGTCCTGGTGCAAATAAGAGCTTTACCGAAAACAATGTGCCACAAACTTTCAAAAACAAAGTTAGTCTCTTTTTTTTCAATTGATGCTTAGATCTATTTCCTGCACTGAGCTCATACATTTTTAGAGAACAAAGCTGTTTGGTGGCAAGAAAGAGGAAAAAGGAACGTAGTTGGCAGAGACAGATTTAGGGCAAAATGAGATTTGAATWCAGTTTTCCTCTTTAGGATGACCACATATGAGTAAAAGACATTTGTCTTGGATCTGGAAGAAAAGATCAGACATAAGATATTGCTTCGGCTTTCATTGTTTTTTATTTATTTTTCATTTTTTTAACACCCCGATGATGCATTATGAGTGTTACATCCAAAATAAATACAACCCATCATTTTCAAAAGGTTCATTAAGACCATTTTTAATAAACTGTCAAAATAAATGATATATTTAAGTTTCCCTTCTTTTTACAGACAAAAGTTAATATTTAACACAGAACAAAGCTGAGCCTTCAGATACCAAAATCTTTCTTGGTAAGATTGAAATAACTCTGTCAGAGCTCTGCAAAAGTTCAGGGGTCAGGGACTATGTAACTTCCTTATGGTCTTCTTTGACAATTGTCRCCCATCTGGCCATTAAATCCCTGCCAGCACAGTCTCTACCCTGCAGAGCCAATGTGCTTTGATAAATTTTGCCTATTATGCAGATAAATTAGTGGGCTGTTACAGCCTTGCACTCCAGTATTTGGCTGGTGCCTGAGAGCAAGATGTCTGTCATTAGCTTGCCTAAATGCCATTTTCCGAGCCTATCTTCTCCTAACATTAGGGGGAGAAAAAAATAATGAAAAAAAAAAGGGAATGGATGAAGCACCAAATAAATTAGTTTGACCCATGCAGAAAAAAACAAGACATTGGACTTCACTAAATGTTCAGAGGAAAATAAGTCTTCTAAGATTTGCAGATAGGATGTGTTCATTATCAGGCTCAGTCACAGAGCTGGAGCTCACTGTTTCAGCCTGATTACTATTCAAGACTGCCRTGTCGTTTGTGAGATTCAGTCATTCATCTTCATACCTAGCTTTTACCCAGCACATCTATCTTTAATGCCCCCTTTGAGAGAGAACTAAAACTGCGTGATTGTGTTTGGAAGAAATAAAACACATAGTAAACAGCATAAATACGGATATATCGTTTTTTGTCTACTCAGTATATGCTATTGTTTACAGTTTGCTTCCGGACTTCTAACACAGAGCTAAAATACACTTTACTACAAAAAGAATGATTTCTGCAGAAACTATGCTGAACCTTAAAGGGAAAATGCATACACCATAGCGTTTTTGTCAGTCACAACACTTCTGTTTTGAACTTTTGCATATTTGATCATTTCGTGGCTGCAAATCAATCTGCTTGTGCGTGGGAGAGCAGAGGGGCAGAGCTCAGGTTGTGTTTATGCAGATCAGTGGAGCTTTAGTATCCATTCTGGCACGAAACTGCAAACACAACAGAATGAAGCAGGTTGTGAGTCTAAGCCTTACTCCTGGCTCGCAGTAATAGCTCATTCTAATGGCTGCAAAATGACAACGTCCTGTGGGAAGAATGGCAGAAACATTTAATTTCAGTAAGTGCTCAAAAACAGCACATGTTCAGGTTCAAATAACAAAGCTTTCTAGTGTTCATAATTATCAAAAGTGGAGCAAAGGATGAAATTAGTTGCCTTTATTATAGAGCAGCTTTATCTATGTAGGAAAGTGGTTGGGGTGGATGGATAGGTCAACAAAACTGCAATTTAAAGGAGGAGATTTCTGTCTGTACCCACACCTAATCTTTGGCTAAGAGCAAGGGCTGATTCTAATGGCAGTAAAATGATACAGTTCTCTTGAGAAGACAATCAGACACACTTGTTATGAGAATTCCTCAAAGACAAACATGTTTATACTGGGATAAAGGTTTCCTGATCCACAGTAAATTTGAATTTGACAAACATTTATAAAGTAAGACAAAAAGCCTATCATAAAACATGAACGGCAAAAAAAAGTTTGAATTTCATTCAAGGAATGTCTGGTTAAGTCTTAACAAGCTTTGCCCTGATCCAATCAAGTATCAAGTATGCTGAGGATCTGATCAAGACATTGTCTGGAACACTGATGCAATTACTTTCACTTTGAAAGGAGGTAGTTATAGCAGTTAGAACTAAAACTAGAGCACTTCTCTGCAAACAACTTGAACTAACTTTGGTTGTGGCTTCATCAAATGAGGTATTTCATGTTTGTTCTTGAGTTCAGCTAAAAGCAACACATTACAATTTCTCACCAGGATTATTCTCAATATTCATCAGGTGAAAAGCTCACGGACATGTTTTCAGAGTTTCCAAAGGGAGGGTGATATCCTAAAATATTGAGAGCAAAACTAGATGTAAGTGTTTGTTTATTACATTTTGTCTCTAGAAATGCAGTATAGAAATTTAGCAAGTGAATACAATTCAAATATTTACTTTAATTTTATTTTTTTTAGTTTTATACTCCCAAATATCAATTCTGGGTAGAAATACTTTGTGTTTGACAAGTGTGGGAATATACCTTGGTGAATGGAGCACAGGCTTGAATTACTCCAGTAGAAACAAASCAAGAGGCAGGAAAAATAGACCCAAATCTGTAGATTTTGAAACAGCGTGACTGGGAAATACACAAAAAAGAGAGAAAAAAAATCACAAAGAATAAGTTAAATAGTTTGGCTTGTAGAGTACAGAAAGAGTCAATAAGGTGATGAAATAGCCAAGAGTATAAAGCAGACTGGGACAGATATACTGGATGATAAGCCACAGGTGCACAAAATCAATTATCACCAGAGCCACCCAAACAGCAATGCCTGGAGAGAAGCACACAAAGAAGAGAACAAAAAGGGAACAGAGACAACAGAGACAGGTAAGCACTGGGAGGATCGAAAAGGACTTACGTTTCTTTTAGTCAGCCCTCTTTTGGAGCTTCAGAAATTTCTTAAACCAAAGTCAAACATTTGCCAAAATACCCATATCCAACTCTGCTGTGTTGGGGTTCTTCACATTTTTCTATTTTTCATCTCTTTAGCCCCGTGCTTTAAGATACCTTTCACCAATTTGATAGATTTTGATAAAAAACTGACACTACAACTCTTCAATTTATTTATTTATTTATTTATTTATTTATTTATTTACTTACTTACTTACTTACTTACTTACTTACTCATTCATTCATTCATTCATTCATTCATTCATTCATTCATTCATTCATTCATTCCTCCCTCCAGAATTCAGCCATTAGGTTAGAGGGAAAAATAAATGTTATAGTAAACATTCTCAGGAACATTTTTGTCAATCCACCACAATAATATAAAAAAATCAAGTAATAATGTAGTTACAATAAATTGTTGAATTTAATTTCTTGTTCAAGCTATAAAACACCATATAGAAGCCATATTTGTTTAACCAGCTTTGCTTCGTAATGCTCTAATAAATATTCTATCCCTGTTTCAATAATAAAAGTCTTCCCTGGTGGAAGAGGAGCCATCCCTCCACTAAATTTTCAGATAATACATGTTTGTGTGTTCTGCTATGGACGACTCTGCTTCAGTACAAAGCATCAGTTTAAGCATGAAGGAGTTTTAAAGCAGGTAAGAAATGACCAGTTGATGCTGCAATTTTCCCTGGAAGAAATAATAGCAATAAAAAAATCAAAACAGTCAAAAAAAGAGTTTAAAAAATGATAAATGTCCTGAACTTTTATAGTGCTTTATTAAGTCCAAGGACTCCAAAGTGCTTTACACTAATTTCATTCACCTATTCTTACACACACTGATGGTGGTATATTATTGGTACAATGCGCATTTTAAACTTTGGCACAAGAGCCGCTGTTAATAATGACCAGCATTTGATTTTACTTATCTCATGTCAGTCATTTTTTTTTCCTAAAATAAAAAAGAACTATTCAAACAAGCCTAAATATACCACGACATTTTAGCCAAATTTATACTTTTGCTCTCACATCATGCACAGATTATTTTTGGATATTTTGAACCAACAAGTGTGGTTCTTATCATGTAATCTTTGGGGTAATGATCTTTTCATACTTTTCCACACAGATCACATCACTGAATAACCTCCAATTCACGGCATTTATGGAAGCCAGACTGTTAAGCGAGCAGGGGCACAAAGATGATGAATTCTCACACGATAATTCAAGTGTTAAATGTGTGAAGCACCTGTACAATCTTGAAAAGAGGCAAGCTTATCATTTGATCTGCAGGGGGGCTTAACAGCACCACCGCTTACCCTCTATTACACTCTCCTGTCCCAGGTTTCTGGGGGTCATAAACACATGCAAAGCTTTAACATTTGGCTCATGAATCTTAAAATGACTTTTCAAGGGTTAGATACTTAACAAATCTGTCACATTCTCTCCCTCTATTGCCCGATTGCATTACATAAGATCAGACTTCATGTATACTATGCTAAAAACTGAACACACAAAACAGTAAAGGATTTAATAGCCTTAATGAATCATTATTWAAAAGTATCAACATGATGATCACTAAAACTTTCTATTTATCACTTTTATTGTTTCAAAATAAATCCAAACATTATTTTAAATTGCTGAAACTTATGTCTTAGGTCAGCAGATAAAAAAAGTCGTATTTACAGATAATTTGACTTCTGTGACCACATGAACAACTGCAATAATACAACTACAGCAGCCCGAGTGTAAAGAGAATAACTGGTTTTTATTATGTAATGTGCATGTGTATTAAAGAGGACATGCCATGCAAAATCCACCTTTTTAGATGCTTTTTGTTGTGTATTGGAGTCTCTATTTTTTATTTATTTATTTATTTAGTGCTGCATGGATATCTTTATATTCTGTTTAGGTCATATTTTTCAGTCTGTTCAGTTTTCTCTATTCCCTGTTATGTTCTTTGAACCAACGTGTCAGTGTTGGCTCAAACGAGTAAGGCTGCATTGAMAACTCTTCTGTTTTTGACATTTTACAACCCGTTTGTAAATAAAAATTGTATGTGCTGCTGGTAAATCTGGTGGAACTCTGCTACCAAGCAACAGGGTGGAAAGGATCGTTGGTAGCTAGACCTGAAGGGGCGGGGTCTGAAGGGTCTCATTTGCATTTAAAAAAAGACCACACCAAAACAAGTTGATGCAGACACACCTCAGAAAAAGGGGTGGAAAGGGCCTTGTAGAGCTACAATAACCAGGAATTCAGACTAAAACACTGCAGTTCCACTTTAAACCACAACTAAACAAATTAAATGGTAAAAATAAATGATTTAAAAGCATAATATGTCCACTTTAAGGAAATTTGTTTTTATTGTCTTTTAAGCTGTTCTTTTGTGATTTTTATAGCATGCTATGAGTTGATTTGCATGGCACCAAAAGATTATCTTTGTGGTGCTTGGATGGTTGACTTGGTAGKTTGCCTTTGTTTTGGGCAGCATGGTAGAAGTGCTCATTGTGCAGTGCAACACTTTCTCAATCGTTCCCCACGTTGCCCTACTGGTTACAGCATCTTCCCAGGTATTGAAGTCTAAATGGCACTTCATGATATTATTTTTGAACCTTTCCCTTTGACCCCCTGAGACATGTTGTCCTAGTAAAAGCTGCAAATACAAGATTTGTTTYGGGAGGCAGACGTCAGCCATGTGAATTCCATCCCGACTTCATGTGAGCAGTTGTTGGGCATTAGTGGCAGTAATGGTGGGGATGTACTTTACCACACAGAGGACCTGTTTTTGCTCATTTTGTGGCCTAATAAATCTTGTAATAAAAAGGTGAGAGAAAAGAGCAACAGTAAAAATAACACTCTTCTATAATGGTAAAGTGTTTATTTTATTTGTTTATTTTATTTTATGACACCCATGGTTTGAAAAATTGGACTTCAGTATGAATCACCACTTGTGTTAATATGAAACACCATCATTTTATTTTGCTGATATTGTTCAAATCTTGTGACAAAAGTGATAAGCCAACATGTTTTTTTTTTTTTTACCATTTACAGAAAGGCAATTATTTCACATTTTTAAAATAAAATTTAGTAACAAGATAGCTGCCAGAGGGCTTCCTCTCCTCCTGTTTTCAGGCCCTGTCATTTTGTTCCACATCTGTAACAGGCTCCAAAAGTTGCTGGGTTCATATTTTATTGGATCAATGATGTCTTAAAGTTGAAACCAGAGATGCACTGTTTATACAGCTACTGTGCATTATGTTGTTTATGCTCTGTATTTCATTTATTCCACTCAAGGACTCTGGGGAGATAATTAATTTAGCTGAAAAGAGTCAAACAGGTGAYTCTGAGATTATTTAAAATGTGTGTTTTTTATAGTGTATGTGCCTTACATAAAAAAACTAATTCTCAATAGACTGCATCTAAAGACTAGGCACCATTACTTTTGCCTTAGTCCACCATTAGTTGTGTGTCTACTCCTTTTGTTGTTGTTGTTGTTGTTGTTGTTGTGTTACATATTGTAAGACTAAAGAAAATACAGTTATTCTAATTTCGGCAGTGTTGCTATGCTGTTAATTCAGTAGACATACGTATTTATTTGTTTTATGAACTGGAACTATTGTTATCTGGGGACATGATTTTTATCTAAACATTTTATTATTATTTTAACAGCTGTGGCCATGTAATATATATGACAAGAATGTTTTAAGTTCCTATCTTAGCTGGGGCTTTTCTGTAGGTTATTTGCRTGTTGTTTCTGCTGGTCTGGTGTCTTCACAGCACCCACAAACACAGTTTAAAGTTTTAGTTCTGTTTCTTTTTTTCCTATTTAATGTATATTTGCAGATACATAAATCTTCGTTTTTGCTTCTTGGTTAGTTATTTATCCAGGTCAATGTACTATTTTTAGAACAAAGATTAGATTTCCATGAGGACTAATTTCTCAGAACACCCGCAGAAAATGCATCTATATACAGAATCACTGGAGGGAAGACTGGATAAAACCACAAAACCAAAAAAAAGAGCAAGTAGAGCAGAATGTAAACTCCATTTTTAGTGTGGATTGCTCATCTCAGGTCAAAGGAAAGATACAGTGCAGCGTCTAAAAAGAAAATGCCAAAGGGTAAAGGGAATGGGCTCTGTTTGGACTTCCAGTTGGATGACTTTTACAAAAGCTGGATCCAAACTGTGCCGGGACATGGGAAAGCAARTGTAGGTTGGGAGAGACATTTTACATCATCAAGGAGCCCCACTGTCCCCAAACACACAACCAAAAATTGTATGCCTTTAAGGCAGGGATGAGGGTGAAGTGTGGTTGGGTAGAAAACCCCAAGAAACAACCCTGGACCATCTGAAGCCAATGGATTCCAAGCTCTTCTTTGGTGGGGAGTTTTCAGCCACGTTCCATAATCCCACACCTTTAAAGGTCAGTGAGAACCAGATACTGTATACTTACTGGGCCAATCAAATATCAGGTACAGCCTTTGCTTTTTGCCATAAATGATGTGGACTATGTGCAATCAACAAAAGAGGCTGTTCCCTTAAACATGACTTATTTATTTATTTATTTATTTATTTATTTATTTATTTATTTATTTATTTATTTATTTTAC
>NW_013952415.1:3217571-3225726 GCF_001266775.1 Austrofundulus limnaeus | reverse complement strand
GGGCAGATGTTATACATTTTTTTTCTTCTGCTTCCCTTTTATGAGATTTGTTTCTTTTTTGTTGTATTGAAATTTTTATTTTTAATTGAAATGAATAAACTATAAACTATATTTAAATAAAGAGCTTGTGCAATGTATGAGCTATCAGAACGTATGTTGCTAACTGGTCTCAATTACTGCCACACCAATTTTTAACCCATTTATGTGCCCTTAACTTGACAGACAAGGATCAGGGTAAATCCAAAAGTTAGTCAGTAGTAGAGGTTCATTCAGTTATTACTTTCTGCAAGTTTTTTTTTTACAACTTGTCCAGTGGTTTCTGTAATATTTTAATTTTAGTAACAGACAGATAAAAACACAGACAAAAAYTTGCCACTAAAAGGCAAAAGAAAAGGACTGAGAAAAATAGGGCTTTATCACAACTCTTATTATAAACAGGTTTAGCAGTATTTCTTCAGTTGCATTTTCATCCAGACTGTAAAACCCCAAATCCAATGACTGTGGGACYTTGTGTAAAACATGAATAAAAACAGAATATGATCATTTGCAAATCATTTTCAGCCTATTTAATCTAAAACACTTCAATGACAAAACATTTCATGTTCAAACAAATAAACTTTTTCTAAATATTTACTCATTTTCAATTTGATGCCTGCAACTCGTTCCAGAAAAGCTGGGACAGGGGCAACAGAAGATGGGAAAGTTGAGGAATGGCCGAGGACTGGAGGAGAACAAAAGTAAGCGATAGCAGAGCTTTGTGTCATGAAAACTGCTGCGAGCTGGACGGTGAGCAGGGCCTGTCGTGTTGCTCCAAGGCAGTGATGGCGTGATGTGTACATCTGAAGTGACAGCAGACTAAAGCAAACAGATCTCCCGTCTCTGCGGTACTCAACTTTGTTGCCGTGGGTATTTTGTTCATTCCAAACAAGTTAGCCACATTCACGGAGATTCTCCCCTGGTTCCAGCTCCGTCTTCCCCAAAGTTTGAAAAATAGTTAGAAAAGCTTAAATGTCAGTGACAGCTGCATGTATTTTTTAAAGATTCCCCCCACTGCCAGTGCTACAGAAACCATGTAACTTGGATGATGTAATTCCGTTAAAGATGAGAAATGCAGAAACTGCAATGATTAGAGCAATGTTGATGTCAGCCACCTTTCTTTCTCTCATTTCTGTCAAAAATGGGTTCTTTTGTCCCTGAAATGAACCCATGCATCTGAGCAGCAAAGATAAAGACAATTATATTTAGCTTATTTCTCATTTCTGTACATTCATTCGGCTGAATTAAATCATTATAGTTGTCAGTGAATGAATAGGTGAGTATGTAGAGTGCAATCCTTTGGCACTCGAGTGGGTTACAATTCGATTATTCTTGTTCCACTTTAAACAAATGGGTTTCTTGCATTTCAGAGTTATTTTTTCTTGAGCCTTAGGAACAAAAAGCATTTATTTTTATAAGCAGTTGTTAAATTTGTCATAACAATGAAYGTTTAATACAAGGAAAGGTAAATGTAGTGAATATTTACCTCAATGGTCACACAGTTAGGTTGTAGTTGCTCAGGTTCTGCTTATAACTCCTCTGATTTCTGCAGACACAGCTGAGTCAGAGTTCTGAGATATTTTAGATATTAGTGCAGGACTTTTGCAAAAACTAAAAAAAAAAAAAAAATGAAGCTTTGTACATTTTAACGAGTCTGCAGGCTTTCTGGTAAAGAACAATCCTGATTGCCATGTAGGCTTATTATTTATACAGTACCTGGTAGCAACATTTTTTTATTGTCTAAAACCTCTAAAAGGTTTATGCTTAATGTAAAATCACCACCAGCTGCATGTCAGTGGAACCAACAACTGCCTCCTAAAGCCTGTTGTTTTTAAGCTAGAGCTTAAGGTTTTGCTTTTGGTAATCATCACCTGGGGGGGGGGGAAGCTTTTTCTGACATCTCACGTTTCCTGAAAAAATGTAAATAAATTACTGTCTCAACAGAATTATAAGTCATTTGCTAAAGAAATTCAAAATTACTGAAGGGAATTGAAGGGAAAAAATGCTGGCTGAGTAATGCAATCACTGCATCAATTCTGCAGTTTCCAGACAATCTTAGCTAAGAAAAAAAATAGGAGAAATAAACTTGCAAAAACACAGTCCTCCCAAAGGCTTTAGTTTTATTTACTGTGTTTTTTATGAAACTACATGAACAGAAACCTTTATGGGGCTCAGTGCTGAATTCACGTTTGCTAGAGTTGTCAACATCTGCTCACATTGGTCACTCTTGGTCCYACACAAGTCTACATAGATAGACAATTGGGGTACAGAAAAGCACTACAATTCCCACCTTTATAGTTTTATTTCTGATATCATCATCAAAATTTTTACAAAACATTTTCTGACAATAATATACTCATAGAAGAGCCATATTTTTGCGCTTTGACCAGGTCTCCACAAAAAAAGCTTTTTTCTTACAATAAAAAGAAAAAAAAATCAAACGAGCTACAAAAAAGAAAAAAAAACATTGCATTACATATTTACAACTTACAAAAAAATAAAATAAAATAAAGTTTTCTGCAGAAAATGGATGAGAAGGAGATATTAGAGACCCCGTGGCTTGTATGGAACGCATTTAGGTGCCAACAAAAATAGAATAAATATTAGAAAAATTCAAAAAAGGCAAATTATTTGAGCCTGCAAAGAAACAAAGATTCATTCTTATATTGCTCTATGTCAGGCTCCTTCTGCTTGCTCCCTGTAGTCAGCTGTTGGACATGAATGCAGCACATTTAAATAAAAAAAACTCTTTTCTTCAGAGAGAGTACATTAAATCCAATTAGGGCTTTGTCAGGCAAAAGAAAAAGTGTGTTTCCCCCCGACAGAGGTTAATGATCACGCCTTTCTTTCCTGTGCCACCTCTGACATGAGCAATGGCAGAAAAACAAAGTTGGGACAATGCGGGTCGAAGGTTAAAGACTTTCTGCTAATGTGAAACAGCGTGGAACAATAACAATCGATGGGGAGCGGGTCGGCCTGAACATCAGTAACGGCGATGTTCGTTCAGAGGAGGTAGAGGAAGAAGGTGCTGTTGGATGGCAGATTCAGACACACACAGGCCATGTACATGCAGGGGAGGTCATTCAGTGCTTCCAGACTCTCTGTAATATTGAGAAAGGAAAATGTGTCCCTGCCATTTTTCAGCACAACAAAACATGAACAATAACAGAAACGTTAACTAGAAATCGGCACATGAGCGTTTTGCCCCTCCTCCCCCTAATCACATGTATGCTGACTTAACTCAACTGTGTGCTGTCAGAACATACTCCAGAACTGCCTGCTGGTAAGACACAGATGCATGGCAGAGAAGAAAAAGCAACAAATCCATGTCTGGCTAAGAATTATTATTTTTAATCTATTTATCAGGTAATAGATTAGGGCCCAGTGAACTGTCACAGATGGCCTTGGGTGATCTGGAATGACTGAGTGTGTCAAAACTTGCAGTATTTTATAATCATTTATCATGATATGTTTGGTTTTTTTTAATCTTGTGCGTTCATGCTTGTTTTTATTTCTGCAGCAGACTGATGGGTCAGACTCCTGGTAATCATGTGAACTACTATTTATGTATCTTTGGATGAGAGCATGCATAATACATACAGTTCTGAAGATGCAGGTTTTCTGTTTGTTTAGGCTGTGTACCGTATGCGACTCTGCATAATTTTGTGTGAGGTTTTACTGCTGGAGAGCTCTTCTTAAAGTGGAAATAAAATAGTATTTCAGAAAAAAATACAATAAAAAGCAGAAGGTTTTTAGCAATGGAATAAAATGTGTCACTAACCTAGTTGTAGCTGTATGTCTGTCTTACACTTCCTGTTTCCTGTTTTTTGTGCATCTTTTTTTACTCTTCTTTCTGTAAAAAGTTTTTCTTATTAGTGTAAATACTTTAAAGTAAAAATAAAAAATAAAAACAAATTACTACCATTCACAGGACCTTTGTTCACCCTGCTCAAGCAAGAATAAATAAATAAATTAAACAATTTAAATAAAGAAATGATTTCTGTTAGTTCTTGAGCCCTAACTCAAAAAGAGACTGGACCTGGGGGAGCTTGGGGTGTATGAAACCGTTTACAAATAATGCAAAATAGAAAATAAAGCCCGTTGGCACTGCAGAAGCTTGCACAGCCGGTCCTGGAGTTCAGCTTAAACATGCATCATTAGCATGCAGCGCTTGTGCTTCCAGCTTTCTGATGGCAAACGAAACGGACAAAAGGGCTGGATAATAACTGGCAGCAGGATTTGAAACATTCTGGTAAACATATCTGGTTTTATCAGAAAGGTAGTTAYGATTAATCAAATGACATTTAGTAACTGATTTAATAGTAAACATGTATAACGAATTAATGTTTCTGATCAAACGTATAGAAAAAAAAATAAAAGCTTTAATTCTAAATTTAAACATTAGATAAGGGTGGGCTTAAACAGGCGACTAAAAAGGAGAAGTTTTGGCCTGAAGTGAGGCAGCGCTGTCTGCCTCACAGACTACACTGTATTTCAGGAAAGACAAGAGCGGGAACGGGTCAGCAAACGCGATGCTTTAGAAAAAAAAAAAACACTGATGCTTTTCATGATGTGTGCTGCTGGTTCTAGGCCATTCCCAGGCAGGAAATAGCTCCTTCACTGTTTGCCTCCGCCTCAGTGTYCCTCCCTAACTGGACAAAGTTTTCCCGATTATATAAACATGCGGACAGAAATAGAACAACGTTAAACAGATTCACCTGAGTCACCAAGCAGCAGACATGAGATTCAGGCCAAGAAGTTATTAGGAGTGATACAGAGCAAGGCAAGACAAAACATGGGGGAGAAAAAATAAAAATAAACAAACTGAGAGAGGTCCCGTTATAAAGACATTGGCACATCTGCTATTACAAAATAAACTCCACCAGCACGATTAAGCAACCGCAATGAGTGAATCAACTGCCTTTTTTATGCAATTTTCTGTACATAAGAGGGAGTGAGCACTCTTCTTAGTTGTGATGATATGGGAAAGTTTGTGTCACTTGTTGTTTTGCTGTCTGTCTGTTTTTCCTTTCTTTAAGAATGGCACAATTAAACAAACACTTTCCATCCTTAAGAAAATCTTTAAATGGCAGGTAGTGTCGAAACCCTTAAACAGAAAAGAGTGGATTAGCACATAAATAAACAAATAAACMCAGCATGCGACCATCACTTGGAAGCTAAACTCTCAAACATGTCAGGTAAAAAATAAAAAAAAAAACAATAAATAAAAAAATAAATAAAAAAATGGATTTGTGAGGTTTGGCATTCTGAGAACATGACAATAACAAGGCTTCCAATCTTTCCCTCTTAAGTAAAATGACTGGATTTGAGAAAATAACCTCAGTAGCATTATTTCCATTTAATGACATATTCATGAAAGGAGCGGATAGAAAAAAATAGTCATTATTAAAACAATGAAAGCATTACATTAGGAACCCCCTCACCGAGTCATCTTGGTAATATATTCCCTCTGGAAAGTGAATAAGGCTCCTCTTCTGTTCACAAACAGTTTGCATTTAGAAGAAGTTTATTTTTTTCCTTCTTAAAGACTTATTATTTACAGGATAATTAAGTTCTATTTGAGTTGTCCTTTATTTAGTCTTATAGAATTTTTTGACATCATCTTTGAACACTTTTAAACTTAGTTCCAAACCAAAATAAGAAAACAAAACAAAACAAAAAATCCTTATGTCTCCTCTTTTCTTGAAGCTGCATCCACCATTGATCCTTTGCAGTTTAGGCTGTAAATCAGTCCGTTGCTTTGCGGTAGGACCACATATAGCTTCCACAAGGCTCTAGACTGAGCTAGAGATGATTTCTGATGGGGTATCACTGCTGCATGTGAAGTCCTCAATGGCTCTGTGAGTCAGTGTCTAGTGGTGCTTCACATGGTGACCTCTGGGTTACAGAGAGCATAAAACTCCAGTGCAGTGGGCGCACTTTCAGAGGGAAAAAAAAAAAAACGAAAAAATAAAAAAAGAACAGAACATGTCTGGCGATATTCCCAGTACAGTCCACGGGTTTTTAAGCAGGTCAAAGAGAAGTCAACGTACTGGTTCAACATGCCCCCCAAAAGGCAGCAAAGTTCTTTGTGGCAAACAGGAGACAGGAGCACCGCCAGCCCAGCAACATGGTGTTCTTCAGTCTGATGAAAGTCAAACATTGATTTGACCATGTTTCAGGTGACCATCTGGGGCAGTGAGAGTGGTTTCGCCTTTTTATAAAGAGGACCTTTACTCGATAATATTTACACCCTTTCCACTTAGTTGAAGTTATTTTTCAAAGAATTGCCCATCACTGCCTTTCTAAAGGAATACTGAGTCATTCAGCTGGGACCTAATCATATACAGTAATTAGATTTTTCTACTGTGCAATAAGGTCTTCAAMGTTTTTTTTTTCTTTTACTTATAGCTTCTGCTGTTGTAAAAAAATAAATAATCAAAGTAGTGCTGGGAGGATTGGGTTATGTTGGGTGACTTTAACATCACTTTAAAATTCCAAGTAAACTACCCGGCCTGATCATTACTTCTGAATGATTTGCTCWTTTGTAAATATGTGACCAGGTCTTTTGAGAACAGCGGGGGGAGCTTTGGTGACAACTGTAAATTGACAGAGGCTTGTTTTGTTGTACAACTGATAGTTTATGCATGTTTATTAAAGAAATGTATTTGAAAACTCTTTGGTTTAACATGCACATAAATTAAAGTCAGCACTAAAAACATTCAGAAAACCAAAAACTATAGCAACAAAACAAAGTCTGTATGTGCTAATTTGTGAAACGATGCAGGTCTCCCTTTGTCAACAACTTTTGAATAAAATTTTACATGACAGTGAGAAGTCTATTTCACATAACTCTTCAGCTTTATATCTTGGATCTTTAGTCAGGTCTCCTCTCTCTAATGATCAAGACATTGCGTTTTTTTCTCTTTACCTTTCACTTTTGCCACAACAGAACTCGACTTTYGCCACTGTGAACAGGTACATGCTGAAAAAAGACCTCCTATGAGTCAGTAGCGAGGACTTTTAGGGGGGATTTGCTTTCAAATGCTTTGAAAAGAAAAATCTGAATGATCAGTGTACCTTTATACTGTATGTTAGTGAGACTGTGTTTCAGATACCAGATCCCTCTGGCATGGTTTGAACATGTAATCCTTCAGATCATGAACTAAAAACAAGGCTTCACTAAAAAAAAAAAAGAACACCTCATTTGCACCTTCATTTAAAAGTCAAAGCGAATCACAGACGCTTGRCCCACTTTCAGCAACCAGATTCACTAGCGTCCAAATTTGAGCGTGCCGGTGCGCTCGGCGGGAGGAAAAGGACAACTGCTGGGAACTTCAGTTTGTGGTATGAAGGAGGGTGGAGGGGAGCGGGTCCCTGGCACAGGGGCACCTATGCTGGCAGCCGAGGGCACAGCGGGCAGGGCCACTGTCTGTATTGTGCCCCTATCGCATGGCCCCAGGTCTTCGAGTCCCTCCAGGCCCTGAGGTGGGCCTTCRTAGCCCATGTTGAGCCGCAGGGGTTGGTGGGCCTGGCAGTAGTCTACAATAGGCTGTTCGTAGCGATAGAAGGTCAACGCACCCATCTGGTGGGGGACCTGGTAGGAGGGACAGAAAAGAGGAGCAGAGGGAAATGGAGAGGGGAAAGATGGAGAGGAGGACACACATATGGAGAAGAAAACAGAGATGAGGATAAAAAAGGAAAAGAAGGAATAAAGATTAGTCAGAAAATTCCACAGCAGAAAAACTGCATCACTGTCGGAAAAGAGAAAAACAAAATTAAAAGGAAAAGCAAGTCAATGCAATGACCTCAGATCAGGGGTGGGCAATCCTGGTCCTCGAGGGCTGCAGCCCCACAGGTTTTATGTTTTTCCCTGCTTCAACACACCTGACTCTGACATTAAATTACCTCGTCCAAGTTCTGCAGTATGGAGGACCGACACTGACATAACTAGAAAAAAGGCAGCAATAAATAGATGGACCACTAAATAAATACAATTAAAAATGCACCAATTAAATTAAAAAAGAAAGCTTTACCTCACGTTTTATAATTTAATTGACCATCATATTTATTTTTCCAATGTAGTTAAAACTAATCTATTTTTGCACATAATTTACAT
>NW_013952415.1:3187623-3217492 GCF_001266775.1 Austrofundulus limnaeus | reverse complement strand
TATATACACACTTTAAATAAAATTCTCCTTTTTGAATTATATTGGTGCACTTCAAGTGTTTTTATTTATTTATTAGTCAATTTACATATTTCCGCTTTTATTTTTAATTATGTCAGTTTCAGTCCTCTGTATTGGAGAAGCCTGATAGTCACCCATTCACTAAAATGAGGTGTTTGAGAAGAGAAAAAAAACATGCAGGGCTGCGGCCCTTGAGGACCAGGATTGCCCACCCCTGCCTTAGATGGTTTTATTTTTAATTTCACAAACTTTCTCACATGATATTTAAACACTTGCCTCACTGCTAATTCCATTTGCGATGGTTCATTGAGCCTCTGTCAACCTAAAGTTAGTTTGGCAAGTCACTGTCCTCACATGGCTTCCACACGAGCCTCCAATCATCCAAAGTCTATCGGTGCACAAGCGCTAACAAATCAGAATTTATTACAGCTGCGCTTTAACAATGTGAGAAACTTGGTTTTGTGAAAACTGGCATACTCTTTCTGCCCACGCCGTTTAATGCTAATTGTTGCTTTCCCTTTGCGTTTGGGAGCAACACACACATTACGCACAACAAAAGCCGCACACGCTTTTAAACGCAGATCTTGGTGCACAAGCTGGAACGCAGAACTCTGCGCTGTCTCCAGAGCAGCGCAGCTTGTCTCACAGCCAGGAGCACTCGTCACATCTGGCCATGTGTTTGGACTTGTGTTCCCTCCATGGATTCATACGCAGTCCCAAACAAGCAGATGAGTCTTCTGCGACACTCTGTCTGCCTAACTTTAAATCACACACTTATTTGCCAATTAAAAGATCTCTAACAGGCTGTGAAAAACAGCAGGGTGAGATGGCAGCTGACCTGGAATAAATACTGCAGGCTGCCGGAGAGACAAATCATCTGATCTGTACACGCAGGCGACAAGAAGCGCACAACTGCAGGAGCAATAGATATGACACTGAAAACAATGAATAATACAACCCTTGACTCTTGAGGCAGTGGTGAAACAAAGCATGTGTCACAAATGCACCATGCTTGTTGTATCTTTCTTATTTTTAACTACATTCCACAGGGCAAAGTCTGGTGTCTACAACACACAATCCTGCTTTGGACGGAAATGGCAGCACAACGGCTCAGTGGTTAGCACCAACGCCTCACAGCAAGAGGGTCCCAGGTTTGATTCCCGGTTAGGATGAGGTCTATTTGTGTGGAGTTTGTCTGTTCTCCTCAAGTTAGCATGGGTTTTCTCCAGGCTTTCCCCTACACCCCAAAAACATGYACAATAGGTTGCCTYCAGGCCCAGGCCTCCCTTCAAAAAGAGATCTGGGATCTCAGCGGGATTTATCTGCTTAAATAGTGGTAAAATAAAAAAATAAATGCCATTTACTGTGACGATCTTCACAAAAAATACTTCAATCAAATGTTTGCTTTTATTGTACCGAACTCCCAGTAGAACAAACTTTCTGAGTAACATCACACTGAGATAAGGATAATTATATTACAAACATTTTTTGCTGTCATTCCCATATAAAAATGGAACAGATGTGTTTGTCATCAAAAGAACTGATTGTATTTTTCAGTTTTGACTTTTGACAAGATTGTTGACGGCACCTATTTTAGATGCTGGTGTATTAAATAAACAACCGGCACATGAAAATAATTGTTTCATTTTGTTGTTCATTGTAATTGTTGACTTGTTTCTGATGAAAGCTTCTTGATTTTTGATAAAACTGATCTTTATATTTCAAACAGAAGAAAKATGTAAATTAAAGCTTGAAAGTCACCCAAAGTAATAATAAACTTATTTTTGAAAATATTAATCACAACATAAGATGAGCTTTTCAGCTTTTATCAGTAAGTGAAATCTACATTTAATTCAATGAAATGATGGTACATACTGTATTAACTGAAAAAAGAAGAGATCAGGAATTATCTCTTACCAAGTGGCTCTAATAAAACCAGACTAACTAACTAATTTCATATCATGCTTTTAAATCCTTCCTTTTCACATTTAAATAATTCAGTTAGGGTCTATATAAAGTGGAACTACAATGATTTAATTTGAATTCCTCCTTATTCTAAGTTCACCAGCCTCTCATTCACCCCTTTTCTGAGGTGTGTCTCAAAGTAACTGGTTTTGTTACTGTTCCTATGTGCTTCAAGCCCCACCCCCTCCGGCTTCCAGACCGATCAACTCCAGTTTGGAGGGGGGGTGTATGCTTTCTTGCTTTCAAAAATGTTTCATTTACAATTTAATTAAAATATATCAGCAAAAGAAGACGTCCATCCAGACTTACTGTACATGTTGGAGCCAGAGTCTGACCCAGAGCCAGAGGAGAAAGACCTTTTAGTACTCAACTAAACAGGCTGAAAATAAGACCCAAACAGAATATAAAGATGTATTTTAGCACCAGAAGAGATTAAATTAAACTTCGCCTTACTTCAACAGACTCCAAGTCCACAACAAAATGCATTTTACAGCTAAAAAAGTGGATTTTACATGTGTCCACTTTAAATTAAACAAAATCTTTAGAAAAAAAAACATAACCATAGTCAGGTACTGGATAAAAACATATCTGTTTGTCTAGTGATAATGTAGTAAGTGAAAATTTAATTCCCACAAAACATATTCCCAGTCCAGCTTTTTAGTTCCACAACACCTTTGCACCTCCAATACCTCTGTTTACTTTCTCTACCTCATTTCTCCTCAAATGGACTCCATTAAGCAAGGCTGACTCATTACATTACGGGCACTCAGTGGATTACTCCTCTTGTTCCCCTTTCAGTTTTTAAACCCTTCCCAAATGCTGCTCCTGCTGCCACACCTCCACTCTTTTCCCATCACAYACCTCTGCCCCGCACCACACTCCCTGAGCAAGACCAATCAGTTAATGAGCCYATACTACCTCCCAATCATTTCCGTGGATTCTGTCAAATTATCCAAGTAAAAATCTGCTCCTCTGTACGTGACATACTTGTAAGTGAATGTTTGCAATAGTGCTGCAGAAAAAAAAAGTTAGGAGATGAGATCGGGACTTGAGACAATGTTTAAGAATGCACACAGCATATTTTTAACATCAAAATAAATTTTGTAGCTAACGAATATTTATATTAAACATTGAATCAATCATTCATRTAACAGCCTCACTTTTGCCAGACAAATGTAACCAATGCTTCTCACGTCAGCATCTGTGAACAAAAGGTGCTGTTTCTTTTTGTAATCCATCGTTGCAGGGTCTAGTTGGCTCATTGGGAGTGCTGTCAGACGCTTTGCCTCTCAGCATTAGGACATTAGTAATTCTTCACACCCTGTGGTCTGTTGACAGTCAGATATGCAAATGAATAACATCTGGTCAGACTAGCAAACATGCATTCCTTTTAGCTTTCCAAATGTCTTTAACRTAGGTGTTTTGAGTCATTATTACCAGTACTGATGGCTATTTCAACAGTTTTTACTTACTTATATTTTTATTATAACAGGAAGTGGGACTCATATTGTTTTTGTACTGTGTATTTGTTTTTATTTAGTTATTTTTTATCATTTTTGGTTAACTGTAGCACAGAAATGCTGCAACCAATGAACGTGAAATTTGGTAGGAATAGAGATGTGCCCAACCTATCCTTCAGAACCTAAATTCTATTCAGGTTTAACATTCTCTTTTGGTCCTGATTCACTTCAGTAATTGTTGTTTATCGATGTTCATAATAAATGTATAACTTGTATGCTTTCCAGTAGCTCAGTTTCTATTATTTTACTTACAGTAAATATGAAAGTTGTGTTTTAACTTGTAGCATGTGTATGTCACCGCTTTTTTTCCCAACAAATGTCCCTGTAACCATGCTCCTGCATAACACAATATAAGCGAGATCATAATCATAACAGAATCTCGCCAGGCTCTTAGGTATCCATTTGTGCAGAGACACTCACATGCACATACACAGAAAATGGGTTTCCTGTACTGCCAGTATCAGATTTAGCTGGAAATGTCCCCTTGATTTGATAGTTTTAAAGGTCATTCATAAACATAGGAAACAAACAAAAAAAATGGAGTATGTTTCATTCAATCACCTGGAAAGTATTTGTGGAAAAATATCATGTAAGTAAGTCTTCTAAATATCAGGTCAAACAGGCTGCATGCTTCTGTAGTACGTATTTTATTTTATTTTATTTTTATTAATTTAATTTTTATTTTTATTCTCTAAACATGATCTGCTTATTTATTCCCAGGGTTTGCAGAGCATTTATATTACAAAACAGCAAAAACATTAATAGTAATAATAATAATAATAATAATAATAATAATAATAATAATAATAATAGATACGGTGATATGGAGACTGATGACCAACTGTCACGACCCTAAAACCAGCAGGCAAAAGAAAAAGCAGAATTTGCTGCATTGGAACCATTTTCAGCAGCACATGTTGCAGCTACCTGACATGCATRGATTTATTTTCATTGCAGTGTGTAATTGCATCTAAGGGACACTGTATGACCAGCTTTCACACTAATAGTGCCACAAAGCCTATTTGTCAGGATTCTTCAGAATTTCAAAACTACTGAATAAAAAAATCAACTTTGTGTTGATTCTTGCAAAAAACTGCACATTAAGCAAACCATCTAATTTTTTTAAACATGATCACTGTCAAACAATTTTTGAMCTCCCCACAGGGACCTTGACATCTGCTCATAAGCACCCCCAGAATAATGTTGCAAATTAACTGATGCTTAAGCTACACCTTTGTTTTTTCTTAGATGAGCTAACAGCACTAAATGAAATTCTAGGTGTTTCTTTGGGGCTTGGTTTCTTTCTTTTACACTTCTCTCAGAGGTGCTTCTCTCTGTCTGTCAGGCCGCTGATGGAACGGTGACCT
This sequence comes from Austrofundulus limnaeus, assembly GCF_001266775.1. Lineage (NCBI taxonomy): Eukaryota > Metazoa > Chordata > Actinopteri > Cyprinodontiformes > Rivulidae > Austrofundulus > Austrofundulus limnaeus. Next base: position 3,212,622 of record NW_013952415.1, on the reverse strand, counting down.
GTTTACTGCGTACCTTGCTTCGTGCCCTGTGGCAGTTAGGACAGACTCTAGCCAGCTGCGACCTTGCACAAGATAAGGTGGATGGATAGACGGACAGGTAGACAGAAAAAAAAAAACAGGCAGACATTTAAAATGCAAAAGAATTGGCCCAACATGCATGAATTATGTATTTTAGATAAAGMCAGAGGAATGTTTATTCTCCAGAGACAGTGGCATTAAAAAAAGGATGAAGGACTTTGGTGCACATTTTTTTATTTTATGTTTTTGCAAACTCTGGTCACATTTAGGTTCCTTTACGGCTGTCATTGCATCAAAGTTCACTGTCAGAAAAAAGTCAAACATGACAGTATTAAAAAGCAGCTTCAACGTGCTCGGAAATCTCAAAACCCCACGTAGCACTAAATCTCAGCGATGAAAAACTTGCAGAACATCTGTTGCTGATAAAGCGTAGGAGCGTAATACTGTACAGTTGAGGTGTATCATTGTGTATTATGTGGCCTTCCCTGTCAAAAGATATTAGCATAAAGAAAAAGAGAAGGAAAAAAATCCCTCATGCTGGTTTTTGCTCTGAATCTGTGCCAACATTACCTGCCAGTGTTGCAGCAAACAATGACTGGCACCATGCCTCCTGGCATAACACAGCACTTCAGAGGATAATTTAAAGTCTCCTAATTTTGCACAGTCTGCTGAAAAAATGATAATAGTCATTCCGATTCCTTTTTTTTTTTACTTATGTTGTTTTTTTCTTAATAGTTATGCATGTTTTATAAAGTGTGGAGCACACTGTTTTGTGCCGTTGTGGAAAGTACTTGTGAAATGAAGTCATATTTTTCTTGTCAGGAAAAGCTCTGTGTATCTTTCATAACCGGGGACTATAAAAACCATAATAAGACAACTGTAGAACACTTCCTTATGTGGATTCGCTGCTGTTTTCACAACAGATCTAATTTTTTGAAACTCATCAGTGACTCTTAAAAGCCCCCAAACCCCATAACTTAATTTTTACTGTTTTCCATTGCCCTTTAGAAGTTGTTTCTTTTTGCCTTCATGCTTTTATTAGCAGCTACGAAGGAAGCAGCCGTGCCACAGGCGCCCAATGCTAATGCCTCCCCAGGCTTCAGCWGCATTACAGTTCAAAAGTCAGTCGTTTTTCCTGCCAAACGCTTTGATCCTCTTCCATCACTGCATTGGGCCACGTAGACGCGTTACAAAATGAAAAATTGGAAAGTACACCTAAATTTCTTCTGATAGAAAGTGTGTTTGAAACTGTATCATTTTGAGCTGAAAATAAAACTGTTTCCCTAAAACAAACAACAAAAAATAAGTTCTTCAAAAGTACAGGTCAATGCTTTTTTTTGTTAGTCTTATTAATTATGTACATTAAAGAAAAATACATATCATAAACAAGTCATTGTAACATGTTTATCTGCTCCTTTTTATGTTTTCCCTATTCTACAATTACTTTTAAAGTGATGAAATACATCAGCATATTTATTTTAGGGTAATGCTGGAGGTAATATTGGATGTTGTTTATTTGTGTGTTTAAAGAGTATTTGCATGACAATATTCTACAGCTCAGTGTTGTATATAAAGTATTTGCTGCTGCTGAGAACTAAATAGGCATCTCTCATTGCTGCAAATTAAATAAGCGAACAGAGGCCAAGACTGAAAGTTGTTAATATAATGGAACAGGAAATAATGAGTGGGCATGTTAACATATTTTGCTACTCTCACCACTTTAGAATCTATTCTAATTTAAACCCAATTAGTCAGCAATTGGTTTTGAATCATAGTTTTGGCAGCAGACACTGCATTATTGGGGGTAATAAAGATTTATTATGGCAGCATTTGTAGCATGTGCATGTATTTTGGTTTGCTGTTAGCTCATGATGAYCCCACGGAGGAGTCTTGAATTTGTGTCAAACGAGAAATAAGAAMTAGTCTGTACAAAAAATAACTTATTGTGTGTTTGTGATTTACAAWATTATGGTTCATTTAATTACWGGAGATGTTGTTGGTCTGTWTTKGTTTTAGCATGACTTTTTAATTGCTTGTAAAAAGTTCTGCTATTAGAGTGAAGTCACAGCTGTTGATCTTTGACTTCCTAAACTGTTAACTTATAGAGTTTYGTTGTTTTATGACCACTATTAGACAGGTGGTCGTGAACAAAGCAACTGGAGATATCGCCTGGAGAGAACAGGAGTCGCAAAACAGGAGGACACTCAGTTCTTTCAAAGGGGACCCTGACAGCTGTACAGAAAGTCAGTTCATGCCGCTGATATCAGGAATTTCCTTGTTCTGGAAGCATGTCAGTATACAACACGACAGCAGCATTTCACAGCTTTTTAGAGTTCAAATCAGTTTTCTTGGGTTTAAGTTGGGATTATGTTTTGAACAGTTTGACAGTTTTCAATTATGAACATGCAAATTAACACAACCCCCCGTCCATTAGTTCGAATCAGTATACCATRATCATGCAACCTCTGCAATGTGTGAGTCTTTCAGCAACGCCAAGCGTGCATGTGGTTTTGGTGTGCGTTCGTGTGTGAATGACTCCGCGTCGCTGCGTGGGTGAACGTCGTCTTTCAGATGTCTGCTGCTGTAGCATGCGGGGGCTGTCAGCTCTGCTCAGATGTTGCTAGGCGGGCATCAATGACACGAAGCCCACCAGTCAGCTTTTCACCAGAGCAGCGTRTCTGAGGAGGTGTGAAGATAAACACCGTCGGCTTGTTTTCAGACGGCCCGTTTGGATGTGTGAATGCATGTGTGCATTAAACAAAACAAAACAAAACACAATAAAATTTGTGACCAATATTTGTTTTACAGTGTATTTTTATTTGCTGAGATGAAACAACAAAAGGAAGTTGCAAATTATACAAGTGAGTATGGAAGAGGATTAGGGCCACTGAAAAAAAAGGAATTCTGACTTTAATCTCAGAATCCTGACTTAATCTCAGAATTCTGAGAAAAAAGTCAAAATTCTGAAAAAAAAGTGTCAGAATTCTGAGATTAAAGTCATAATTCCTTTTTTTTTTTTTTTTCAGTGGCCCTAATCCTCTTCTGTAAGTGAGGGAATAAATCTAAATTATTTTTTTTTGCTTGCGCCATTTTAGAAAAAAAAAGTTTTTTGATTTTGAAATTTTCATGTTCACTTTGAGTGTCCTTGTCGTTCCACCTGGGTTAGGTTTTTTCAACAGTTCAAACTTCTAATTATTTTGACTATTACATTTTTATCCAATGTTTATAATCCTAACCAATTTTTTTTATATTTTAATTCCATTTGGTAATAAAAAATGTCTATTTGCTTTTTTAATCCATTTGGGTTTTAGAATAACTGTCTTTCTCTCAAGGCTCTACAATGATCAGGACCTGTATTGAATGCAGGAAGGTTTGGGGGGAAAAAGAAGAAAAATAAAATACACTGAACACTAATCGTAAACTCTGCTTTCTTCCCTAACACTCCTTGGTAAGAGCTCCCACTGATCAAATCTGCCCTAGAATCAGGTCTTGCATGAATTTTCCAAGACAATGCCACAACATTTGAGCCGCTCCATCTCCTTTCTGAAACTTTGACTTCCCACTACCTGGATTCTAAGCAACTTCCCCTGACTGAGGTAATTTTAGAGTCGTGAAGGGTCAGTTAACTTCCAAGGGTGTAAATCCTTGACATTTCCTTTTAGAACTGTGATAAAATGAGCCCACCTGTTCACATTTTAAACTAATTGATTCCATAAACAAGCTCTTAGCCTCCCACTAATTCCTTAATGACTGAAGGTCATTTTATGTGCAGCAACTCTTGATTACAGGTCTCACAAACCACAGACAGGCAAACTTGCAAATTCATAAAGAAATTTGCTTGGTAGTCATTTTTTTTATTTATTTTTTACGAAAAAAGTAAGGAAATATACCATAGAAAGACAGGGAAGGAGAATGGAGGATTAAGGACCCCTTCATGCACCAGTGAGTGCCCACTGTAGGCTCATCACAACCGCCTCCCGTTCTATGCCGCGTACAGTAAAGGAGCTTCTGCAGGCCACAGCAAATGGGCCATGAAATGTTACTCAGTGCTCAACACGTTTCTTAACTCAGTTTGCTTTCACATACATACACACACACAGACACACAAAAACACGCACTCTACCACACTCAGCACTACACACATTTACAACAACTAATGAGGGTGGAACTTTGGTGGAACAGAGTAAATGAGAAAAAGAGCTGTGCACAATAAATACTCATTGACATTCCAGGTTTACTCTGAGTCTCAGAATTTCTTTGTAGTGTGCAATTAGGAAATTCATTTGACAATTTTTACATGTATTTATTACTTCTTTACAATCTAAAACTTACAAAAAAATGTGATTACATTATGGTTACTTGTTAGCAGATGAAAACAAACAAAACCCAAATTGTCATCACATTTACTTTAAACACCTAGTTATTTTCTATTTAGTATATGAATAAAAAATGTTAATAMATGTCTTTTTAAGATCTAAGATGGAAATTAATAATTGTTACCCAATAGTATCCTTCCAACACAGCGTTAGATCAAATGCATTAAACAATTTGATATTTTTCTGATGTGAAAACCCATTTTTGTCTTACATTACTTGTGTCTTTTGTTGTCCTCATTCACTAATTGATCACTTTCAGACAACTCATGTCATATGTTTGTCAAAGTAAGCTGTGAGTTATGTGGTGTAGTTGTAGCAATACTTCATATTCTTTCATTGACCATTTCAAGTAAAAAAAAACACAAAAATCTTAGAGCTTGAGTCTTGACTTGGAATATTCCACATATAGAAAACATCTATATAAAAAGTTCAGACAGTCTCAGTTAGTTCAGTCCTTGCACTCAGCACCATTTGTCCTAAAAGCAATGTTTAACCTGGTCTGCATTGTTCTATGTTTTTTTTTTCTCAAAAGCAAAACAAATATGGTCTGTAGCAATGATAAAAGTAAAAAAAAAAATAGATAATATGCGAGCAATGGGTCATCCACTGGTTTATTGATAAATAAATGTGTTGCAAAACTTCTCGCACAGCATTTCTTCAAAGTACCTATCATGGCAGTTGTTACATTGAATTCAGTAACTAGAATTTTCCCTTCCTAGCTCATGCCCAGTCAGCAAGGTTTCTTTTTTATTTACAGTTATAAAATACCACTGATTATAGCAGACAAATTCATGAAATACACCACAAACTGACTCATCCAGTCAACAGATTAAACATCATAATCACTATTGATAATTCTAATGATTATATATTTTATCTTATTGCCCAATTAACTCAATGTAAGTAAGTTTTCAATACTAGGTAAACAAATATAAAATATATGACCCATGACAGAGGCTGACATTAAATCTAGGTTGTGTAATAGTGTAACCTTACAGCAGGAGCCATGTGCTAAACCCATCTGTGGCAATTTATTATCTATATACATGCAAATGATCAAAGTCAGGGCACGCCGATGTTATTTCATGGCCTAACAAACAACCCTCAATTGCTTCCAGCTCCATTTATACTGTAAATCGCCTGCACACATTGATGAGTGTCCAAATGCATATTAAAAAGGCAAAGAGACAGGCTGAGAACAATTTGTTGTTCCATTTCTGCTGTCCCATTAAGGATGTGAAATTCTGAGACTCCTTGGTTGGAGATGTTTTGCGCTAGGTTTTGCTTCAAGTCACGGCGGCAAAGAGTCTGAGTAATGAGCATGACCCAACATAAACGCTGTGTGGCCAACTTGGCTCTGCACTGGGAGCATCAGTCGCACTTTAATCAGGGATATTGTGGAGGAGTGTGCCTAGGAAGGCATGCCGAGGCTTTTAAAGACCTGACTAATAAGATATGTCAAAGGGACTTGGGTGCAGCCAGTGCAGATATGCAGACCTTCCCTATCGGCTTTATATCCATCCTCACTACACCAGCAGCAGAAGCAGTTGAACACAGATGGCCTTTTAACAAAGCAGGATCTTCACTGACACAAACAAACAAACAAACAAACAGAACCAAGATTCCTTAAGCAAGATTTGGCATGTTTTTTTAATCATTTTCTTCATTTTCAGTTACTTTTAACATTAGTTAGCCTTGTTTTCCTGTCAGCCTAAAAGCCTAAGGTCGAAGATTGTTTTTTCCCATCTTCTTTTTTTTTTCTTTTGAAAGTACTCCCAAGACTTTCAGCCTTCAAATCAACACTCTTTCAAAATGAAAAGTGTTTGTGCTACTGAGTTTTTATTCTAGCTTGGCAAAGAGCTCCATGTCCATAAACAGACACAGGTCAGGTGTGCCCATTAGCAAATTAGGACCAGGTGTCAGAGAAGATCAGAAAGCAAGAGAAACAGAGTCAGACCAGAGAGCCAACTGAGGAAATGATATAAAAGCTCAATATTATAAAAAAAAGACAACCCAATCAAAACACAATACACATGTTAACACTGTGGAGGGCTGAATAATATTACACAATGCAGAATCCATAAAACATGACTAATGCACACGTTTGCAGACTATAAAATTTTAAACTCTCATTTTTATCCTAATGCACAGAAATAAGACTCAGTTTAAAAAAGAAGTGATAGATAAAACAGGTTAAAACTAGATACTGCATGACATTTATGACCTCCGCATATATGTATGCTCTGACACCAGAGCAAATAGTCTGTAACTCATTTACTGACAGTAAAGTGTTTCTGATTATGATGTAAGCAAAGCATCAGAAGTCACCAGAAAAGATTTATTGTTTTGGGTGGGGGTGCAGAGGGGGAGGGTGGATGTTCATTGATGGGTCCGATGGATAGTTCTATGTTGACTAGTTTTTGAGGTATAAGCATTTTTTTTTGTCCAGACACCTCCTTTTCAGATAGGGTAGGGGTCCGGGAGTTGGTGGCTCATTGGTGGGCCTGATGGATAGCCCTCCATCAGAGCTAAACAACAAGAAAAGAAAAGAAAATCTGATGCTCATATGTTGAAGAGTTTTTGAGTTTCTAAGCATTTTTGCATGTCCAGACACCACATTTTCAGATTGAGCCCCTCCTCAAATATGGCTGGTGCAGTGTAGGTCGGACACATCTACATCACCGCCAAATTCCGTGTTGATTGGTGCAGTCATTTCCATGCTACTGTTGAAAAAAAATCATAAAAAAACTAATAAATTTAAAAAAATTAAAAATCACATGCGAGGGTCATAATAAACTGTATGAAAATTGTGTTAGATGCATTTTATAAGTGAATCTGTCATCACAGTTTTGATTAGTTATGACACACAAAGTTACAAAGCTGAGAGAAAATTCGGAGAACTTGTCATTGTGAAAGAATAGAACTGACCGCTACAAAACTACAACATGGCTTTTTTCTCAAATAAAAATTAAAGAGAAATAGTTTAGATACTGATTGGATTGTTGTCACCCCAGTGACATGTAACAATAGCTATGTTTCCATCTAATTCAAATGTAAATTTTGGGCAAACTTTTAAAATGTTGCAAATCCAAATAGAAAAGAAAGAAAAATGCTAATGAGATGGGTTTCTATGTACTGGTTTGGAGAAAATCAATCAGGTTGTGCAATGTGTAATTTTGTCAGACGCTGACGTCACACGACTGTAGAGTAAAAGGAAGTAAAGGTTGCAAACTCTCGGAACAATTAAGAAAACTTTTCAAGAATGAGTTGTAGTTGTTCAATCATATCAACTAGTATTGACAATGTTACCTGCTGTCCAGAGATGTAAAGAAAAATTCTTATGGGAATATCTGGGAAAACGCAGTCATCGGACACAGCTGACCAATCATGTGAGGTAAAGTTTGCCACGTTAGAACTTATTCGGTAAATGTGTTTCCCTATTTTTGCATTAAATCTTTATTKGAAAAATCCCAAACCCACCTCAAGCAAGTATAAAAGCTTTTTTTGCGAAATTGAGGAAGTTTTTTTTTTGTCGTTTCCATCAACATTTTCGAATGTGATAATTCAAAATATGCTTAAAAGATGTTGATGAAAAAAATCCTTCAATAACAAGGGTCAGCAGTAAAGTAATTGTTTTCCAGTCAATAAATTGGTGGTATATTCAAAGCACTGTTGTCTACTGAATTTGTCTGTGAGCACTGAGAAAAATATGTGTTGTGGAATAGGAGTGTTATGTTGCAGACCCTGCATGCAAAAGACTCATGCAGAGTTTTCCAGCAGTGTCAGCTGGAAAAAAAGGCTTCCTGTAGAAAAGCAGGAAGCAGGATAAAACCTTACCTGCACCATGAATTGGAAACTATACCAGAATAAAAGTAAATACTTTATCAATAGCTCTAGTACCGCATTCAAAAAATGTTAATAAAACACAGTACTTTGCGGCATGAACAATGCAAAGTCAATTTCCTCAAGTGTACCGTGACAAGTTTTACACTGTACGTCTGCGCACAGACATGCATGAAAATTTTCCAGAATCAAAGCCACTAGCAGAAATGAAAGTGATACCAATTACTTCGTTGGCACTAATTATAATAGATTATGTGTTGAATTAATGAAGAGGYGTATGTTTTCATCTGCAAAGGTAATTAGCCACAGGACTCAAGTTCTTGCAGGAAAATCCAGGTCGTTCCAGGCGATCCCTTGGGGGCACGGTTTTGCATACACTAACAGCAGAGCAAATCCCTCAAGAGAACCTTTCCTCCGAGAAACTCTGACCTGACAGTTTTTTTTAAGGCATATCTCGTCTGAATTTTAATAAGAAGCTGTGCAAATGGGATTGAGATGTATTCGTCCAGAAGTAGGAGTTTGTGGAAAATAATGTCTTTGATCACCAAGTGCACTTTGATGCGCATATATATATATATATATATATGTATGTATAACATTGTCTGTGTCTTTTTACTTTTATTTATGGCTATAATCATCATTTGAAAGTTCACAAGCAAACTCTGGCCCACAAACTCACTGCATTGGCCTGCAAAGCATTAAACTAATAGATCCAAAGTAATCAGACACAGTAATCACTTAGCTTACTCATAATGTGTGATCAGACGCAACTCACACACTGACATACTGTAGCAGCAAAACTCACCAGATCTTGCCTCTGAATTCATCAGGTTGCAAATGGAGCTAAAATGTGGGAAGTCTGCCACGTGTTCCAGCTCCTTTCAAATTAAAGTAAAAATAATCCCATTTTTGAGCAATCCACTGCTTTTTGGGTTTAATATTCTATTGTCTACCTCAAAAATCTCATGATAGTTATTTTAAGTAAGTTTTCATTACATAAATCAACATGTTTAATAATGAATCACTTTTCAGTTTCACATATTTATGAATTGTGCAGTTATTCACAAGTTAAGTACCAATCAAAATGTCTCAGTTACATTTCTTCCCCAATTTAAAGTGGGTGTTTGTGTTATCCAGGCATTTCAATTCTATACCACAATCAATTAACTGTTACCTTCAGTTCTTATGAAAAAGTTGTATAAATCAAATACAAATTTGACTTCACATCATATCTAAATGCCTTGAAATTGGCTTCTGTCTTAAAAGAACTTCCTACTGTTTCGGACACTCCCACTTCAGCATGTTTTCAGACAACGCTTTGGGGGAGGGGTGCTCTGTGGGGCGGGAGCTCAGCTGGGGAGGAGCTTTGTGTAAATAGGCAGTGCTTTACATAGGTGGCAGCTCTACGTGGCCACTGCAGGTAATTTAATGATTTCTCAAAATTTTCTAGCAGTTAAAAAAAAAAGAGGATGGTGATTGCTGCCCTTTTACATCAACCTAAATTAAAAAAAAATGAAACATACCCGTTATTATTACCAAATCAAATGCTAGTCTCAGCACTGAAAAATCTCAAGCTCAAACAGGCTTTGTGGAGGACATTTGTTTCATGGGTTTTATAGGCTGRCCTTTAAACAAGAAAATAAAATAAAATAAACCATATTTTATGTTGTCAAAATACTTATTTAATAATAGCAAAAACCTTCAACCCATCTTCAGCTATTTTAATCTAACTTAACCAAGTACAGTCAGTCTTTTTTTTTTTTTCGATTCTGCCATCCTTGTGTTCTTGTAGCGGCTGTAGTTGCTGGATACTGTAATTACGGAGGTTTGCACTGTAATTTGACCTTTGGTGCTTCTTCTCATCCAGTACAAGTGAGAACTGACATGTCTGTCTGTCAGGAATGAAAGGAGAACAATAAGTAAGTGTTTTATTTATTTATTTTCCTCTGGCTTGCTCTTTTCTTTAATGAGGGTCAGAGACAAATGTCTTTTTTGTTGTTATTTTTCCAGTTTTTTTGCTCATCCCTCAGTTCTAATCAAAGCTTGAGCTGACAGAACTGTGCAGGGACTCATGAGCTGTAATGTAGAATTTAGTTTGATAGTTTATTAATGACATAAGCAATAAGTTCCCTTTGTTATTTTAACCACATCTTTTGACTTGTGGCACACAGGAAGTAGAACACATGTTGCTGCATTACAAGAGACAAGCAACACATGATAAAAGCTCTGTTTGCCAAATAATAATAAAAACTGCTTGTATTCCCAAATTCCAGATAAATATTTAATCATACGGCTTTTTCAGATGGCTATTGCTGTAGAGCAACACTATTAAAATTGTTTTTAGGGAAATTACTGCATCAACTCTAATGGTGCCCCCTCCTCCTTTATGGTTCTCCCACACATTCCCCTTACCTGGTATACATCAGGACTTACACATGCTCTAGTAAATGCACCGTCCATTAACATAAACCCACATACACTACAGTAACCCTTGAGCAAAAAAATATTTAAATGTAAAATGCCAGGACAGAATGAAACACACAAAAATACCCACTGCTTTAAATGAAAATAATAGTGTTTTCAAGGACTAAATAAAAAAAAAGACAAGTGTTTAAAGAAAATATAAACTCACCCACACCAATGGCTAGTTTGAGCTGGGTCAAGATCAAGTCTATTTCTGCCACTTTGAAACAAATTTAATTAAAAAAAATGTCAACAGTTCTTGCAAACTGTTCTATAAGACTTTAGAAATTACACTTCCAAATCAGCATTCACACAAAAATACAGACCAGACCATTTTTAAAAAATGTTTAAATCTATGGGATAAGTATTATGCCAACAGGAGTTGAATTTTAATTGCTCAGATAGAATCTGAATGTGCATAATTTGAAATTGAATGCATTAGTTTGAAAATAAATTTCACTAAATTGAAACTGAATTTAATGATTTGAAACTGGATTTAAAGTTTTGAATTTGAATGGATTTGCTTTGAAACTGTATTTTAGTTTCTTAAAAATTCAGTTTGACTACTTTCACTTTCAGTTCAATAATTCAATTTCAGTTCCAAAATTCAGATTTTTGTGTCACACATGGTCCTTGAGAAAGCCAGGCAGAGTAATCAAACACAGATCTACATATTTACATTTCACTTTGGTGAAGTTTCCCTTCTGTATGTAATGGAGTTGATGCAATCCACTGTAAGTGACAAAAACAAAGTTATTTTATTGCAGTGATTAATTTTACCTATATGTAGAAAATGTTACATTTACATCACATAATGGATCAGATACTACTGCTGACTGATCCATGACGTACTGTAAATGTAACATTTTCTACATACAGGTACAATYATTCACTGTAATGAAATAACTTTGTCTGTTTTTGTCACTTTTATTGTGAATTGCATCAACTCTGTTACATACAGAAGGAAACTTCACCAAAAGTGAAACGTAAATCTGTGGATCTGTGTTTGATTACTCTGCCTGGCTTTCTCAAGGACCAGGATGCGTGACACAAAAATATGAATTATGGAACTGAAACTGAATTATGGAACTGAAAGTGAAAGTAGTCAAACTGATTATTTTAATAAAACAAAATAAAGTTTCAAAGCAAACTAATTCAGATACAAAACTTAAAATGTAGTAAATAAATCCTTCTAATTCTTATTTTAAGTACAAATTACATTTGTAGCTGTAAAACCTAAAATGACCCATTTACCACCTGTAGAGTTCTGTGCTGTGCATGATTCTGGAACGTTTCTGTTAACAGATAAGGTGACACAGCCAGACTGAGGGAATCAAAAGGAAGTCAAAACCTGACAGAATTTTTAATAGCAAAATATCCCAGCATGACACATTATGACCAATAGCCAGTCTAAGCCTGCAGTGATGTGTCTCCATGCACCGTCAGGCTTCCTGTCACTGCCACTCCTACATCTTTAACTTGCATCATTTATTTATTTTTTCTTATCTCTTCCTGCCTTTACCATTTTGCTCTTTCTTAATGATGCAAAGAAAAAAAATAAAATTATATAAATTCAATAACTAGCGTTTGCTAAAGGTTAACGCATAACATAAAAAAAAACATCACGTCAAACACTAGATCATCAACAATCAATTATATTAGTCAAGGTCTTACAAAAGCCTATATTAAGTGTTTGAGCAACTCAAATTTAATATAAAAAGTCACACAACAGGTAGCAAGCTTATTAAAACGTGTACCTGCTCATTAAATATGAACCTTGAAAACAAAACATAAATATAATGGATGAAAACAGCACACGCATTTTGAGCTGACAACCTTGTCAGTGCTTTGTCTTGAGGTAAACTGTTGTCATGATTCTATTTTCTCAACTCGGAGGAATGCGGGACGAACCTGACAAGCCTATCCTCCAGTGACTAGCTGACTAATGAGCTGGCAGATTGCAGACACAGCTGACATATTGCGGAGAAATATCAGACAAAATAAAAGCTCTTTTGAGCAAACCTTGTCAAATCTTTTGTGCTCCGAAACAATAAATCGTTTAGCTGTGAAATTCTCTGAGCCGCAATTGTCTGAACCAGGTGGGGTGTCTGTCCAGAGACGTGCTTTTGAGTCCATCTCGTTAATAGGAACAGATAGGTTGTCAATAGTCAAAGTTTAGTTACTCATCCAATCAAACTGTAAAGATACTAAACTTCCAACTTCATGAAGTTAAAAATCAATACACTGGTATAATCAGAAATATCTTCATATTTTATAGTTCATGTCGGTCCACGATACTGGCTGCTGCAGCTGTCCTCAATTCTGTTTTAAGTTGCTCAACAAAAACCACGCAGACAAAACTAATCCACAACTACACAGATTCCTCCAAAGAATTTAATATAAAAAAAAAATGGTAACTGTTTCCTCTGTGTTTGATGACTGTTATAATTGAAATTCCCAAAACAACATTGCAGCACTGTGAGAATAACACATGCAACAAATAAATGTTTAGCTAAGCTTTAAGCAAAATAGGGATCCCACTTGATTCGGTTGTGTTTCCATCAGGCAACGTTTTAAGTTGGATTAGATAATTTAAGTAATAATTGCATACAGTCACATAAGGTAATATCTTAAAAACACTAGAATGAAAGCTGGAACTTGTGCATGTTTGTGCAAGGGTGATGGTTATTTAAAAATAAATAAAAATGAATAAATCAAATTTTTTCCCTGTGCATTGTTACAGAGCAACAGCCTTTTCCAGGTTCATTTAATTTTATTTCTAAACCCATTCTTGTTTCTGACCTACTTTCAGTTCTAGTGGATGTTAACATGGTAAAAGGCTGCATGGGTAATTAAACACTGTGTGAATGGATAGGTGTTTGTGAAGTTCTGACCTAAATGCTTTATTATCGCTTGTATTATTTTTATCCCTTTATTTTACTTTTTCACTCAGCATTTATCCCTTTACTGTGGCTTTATACAAGCCATGATTTCTATCATTTATTCATTTTTGTCATTATGCTACTTTAGATGTATGGGTTTTGATTCGCCAACAATCTTTCTGGATTGCTGCATATTGTGCAAAACTCACATTTCCCATGTAATTGCAAAGGTTCCACATGGTAATCTACACGGGTTAGATGATCCAAATTGACAACTCCTGTAGGCAGAACACATTTAACATACTGTATATTTCACATTTGTCATATTTATTAGGTGTTCTAATTTGTCAAGTGTATTTTTTTTGCAAATACTATTACCAGAATATTATCCATCCATCCATTCATGGGGCAAATGATATTAGGTAAATGAATCTATTTCTCCCGGCATAGTTTTAAGGTTTTTAAAACATAAATAACATCTGACATCAGAAAGACCAAATTGTTTTTATTCCCACACCCTGTGTGATATTTAGATTTTACAGAGAACTGAGTAGTCTGACAGGTAATATCTTTATCAGTTCCCTAGTAAAAATATAATAATAATAATAATAATAATAATAATAATAATAATAATAATAACAGTATTGCTGTACTGAATGAAATACAGGCAGACTTGAAACATAGGTATACACCTCTTAAAAGTAATAATGCCTTATCTGATGTGGGAGCTCTAAAGTCAAATCAGCTTAAAAACTATCATCAACTGGACAGGATGTGTATGATTTCTACCAACAAGCAGACCTATCTGTGTATTTGAATCAGCCTCTTATCAAATGCCAGATTCTGGCTGTTTTTTGATGTGGAACACACCGGTGTGCATGACTTGCTGCTTTCTGATGATGCTAATGGAGTCTTATCATATCTGAGAAGCTCAAAATACAGCACACTGTGCGGTTCATGAAGAAAAAAAAAGAAACAAAGAATTGAGGACGCTTCCTTCATCCTGATGCATGTTAGCATAGACATGAAAGCAGCTTGATGGCTTTAGCCTTTTTTTGTACCTTTTTCCCAGGGTAATTGCAGATCCCTCCTCACTTTTAAAGCCCTGCCAGTCTGCCCAAACGAAATGACAGCCCAGTGGTAAGTGAATTACAGAGAAGAGCGGGAGCCAAGAATCACCTTTCTCCGACTCTCTGCTAAGTGGTCAGATTGTGCGGTCATGTCCTGGGCATTAAAATGTCTGTTTCCTTGGCAATTTCTCCCAGCACATCTCAAGTGTCTGTTGCAAACTCAACTAAATTAATCTGTGGTACTTTTGTTCTCCATATAAAAAAAATTTATTAATTAAAAAAAACAGTGCAAGTGCACATTTTCCATTGAAATATACTTTATAAATAGGTTAAATTAGTTTAGTGGCAGTAAGGCAGAAAAAAAACATCATAAAACATAAATGAAAACARCTTATTTTATTATAAATGACAAACGTGTAGTCATATGATTGTCTGAGGGTGAAAATGCTAACTGGTAATGAATGTTTTAATGTCATCTCACAGTGGTGATTTATGTCATCTGAAGCTCGAAAATGCTCTTTGAAATCGCAGAATGTGAAACTACAAAGTAGCTATCATTATTCCACTGTTTATGCAYAGCAAGTCATGTAAACGTTCAGATTTGACTGTGTTGTGCTTCGTTTGTTAGGGTTGGCTGAATTTAATATGAGACATCAGGTCTTCAAAGCATTATTGTTTCCCCCAAGGGAGGCCTTAAAACAAACGTATCTCTGATGATTTGATCACTATTCTATTGTTTTAGCATTAATACAATTCAAATTCAATTCAAAAATACTTTATTGATCCCAGAGGGAAATTAGGTGTTGTTGTAACTCATTTAACTAAAAACTTATTGTAGATGCTGATGGCTGTGRGCAGGAAAGATCTTCTGTAGCGGTCTGTATTACAGCAAAGTTGACGAAGCCTCCGACTGAAGACACTTTGTCTTTCTATGACAGTCTGATGAAGAGGATGGTCAGGGTTGTCCACAATGTTCTTGATTTTATGTAAAATATTTCTTTGCACCATCATCTCCAGAGATTCCACAGTCGTCCCCAGAACAGAACCAGCCTTCTTTATCAGGTTGTTTAGCCTTTTTAGGTCCATGGATCTATGCTTCTGCCCCAACAGATGATGGCAGAAGAGATGACACTCTCAACAACAGACTTGTAGAAGATCTGCAGCATCTTGCTGTAGACATTGAAGGATCTYAGCTTCCTTAAGAAGTACAGTCTGCTCTGTCCTTTCTTGTAGACTGCTTCACTGTTGAGTCTCCAGTCCAGTCTGTTGTCCAGATGAACACAGAGGTATTTATATTCCTCAACCACCTCCACTTCTTCTCCCATGATGGAAACAGCCCTATTTCTTCTGAAATCTACAATCATCTCCTTTGTTTTGTTCACATTCAAGATGAGATGATTGTTCCCACACCATGTCACAAAGCGGTCCACCAGCTCTCTGTACTCAGCTTCCTGTCCATCTCTGATACACCCAACAACTGCAGAGTCATCTGAGTATTTCTGTAGATGACAGCAGTCTGACTTTTACTGGAAGTCTGAAGTGTACAGTGTGAACAGGAATGGTGAGAGTACAGCTCCCTGTGGTGCTCCTGTGCTGCTGACCACATGGTTAGACACACAGTCCTTCAGTCTCACAAACTGTGGTCTGTTTGTCAGGTAGTGTTTGATCCAGGCAATTGTTGAGGCCTCCACCAGAGTCTTCTGGAGTTTCAGACAAAGCAACTCAGCCTGAATTGTGTTAAAAGCACTGGAGAAATCAAAGAACATGATSCTCACAGTGCTKCCTGCTTTGTCCAGATGACAGTGGGTTTGTTGAAGCAGGTGTATGATGGCGTYGTCAACTCCAACTCCACGACGATAAGCAAACTGCAGAGGGTCCTGATGTGTGCTTGTTTGCTTACTCAGGTGTCTCTCTAGAACCTTCATGATGTGGGATGTCAGGGCAACAGGTCTACAGTCATTTAGGGCTGATGGGAAAATAAAGATAATAATAAGGATATATTCAAATATAACAGCTTGACTTAAATCCCTGTTCTTCATTAGACTTTTAAAGAATACTAAACTGGTCAGCACAGTGCAGTGTAGTGAGTGGAGTTTGCATGTTTTGCACATGGAAATGTGGACTTTCTTTATACACTTTAAACACATGCACATTATTTTAATTAGCATCCAGTGTTTTTTTTTTTTATTTCAATTTTAAAAATGCAGGAATTTGCATTTTGAGGAAAGCGTTTCTATAAAGTTCTCCACCCTGCTGACTGTAACCAGTGGATTGTTAGTTCAGGTTATGTTCCTAGAAGGACAGTGTTCATGTCCATCCATTTGAGCTTTGTAAAACTTGGAAACAGCTAAAGTGATTAGACCAGTGGGTCTCAGATCTTATGAAATGGAGCTGGAGTCAGGTGGTGTCCTGAGGAGAAATTGTCACCATGTCAGGCACGACTATTGCCCAACCCCATCAGCACAATCAGGAAAAAACAGACAAATTGTAGTATCTGAGGAACATGGTCGTCAGGGTGTTGGCCAGTAYACGGTTACTACTGGTTGACAGGTTAAGAAACCAGCCTTTTTGAAGGAATATACTGATTAACACATTACATAACATGTTTAGCCCCAAAAATATGTCCAATAGATCTCCTTCAGGCCCAGGCCACCTTTTGAAAAAAAGATCTGGGATGTCAATGGGATTTGCCTGGATAAATATTAGTAAATAAAATAGCCACTTTTGTGGGTTGCTGTTGAAAAAAATAAAAATGAAAAAAAAAATAAAGGTGTTATTGATGCAGAGTTTGTTTTGTCAAAAGATAATATCACAGAATATGCATGAGAGATTAATGTCCAAGGAACATTTATAATAAAATTTTGTTTTTGAGTTTAGCAAAAATAATTACATGAATTCTTGTGAAGTGTCTAGTCAGATTACACTGTGAAGAAAATGTTTGTTTTGATTATAAAGAAAATCTTTATTAATTATAAAAAATACAAGAAATAAAAAAAGAGAAAAAAGGTGTAACCAGTGGACTGTTAGTTCAGGTTATATTCCTACGGGGACACATTTGTGTGTGACATAGACCCAGAGCGGGCTAGGGAGATTGCACTTGTACTGTAGTTATGCACTTTTACAATAAAGTCTATAGTAAGCAATGATACTGCTTTACCTATCCATTCTGTATAATTTGATCAGGACAGAACAGAATGAAACACTTACCAAATATAAAAATACCTTAATGATATATATACATATACACAAACATATTATAGTATTTTTATTACTTTTTTGTTTACTTTTAGACAAACCAGTTTTTATTCATGATGTTTCAAAAATTAAACTTAAAAGGAAACTTCCTTTTTTAAGGAACAGAATAAAATTAATGTGAATATTGGTGTTTTTTATAAAGATGATTRTCAGACAGATTGTAAAATACTGTTTGTGATTCTCCTGTTAATTCAATATCTGCTTAGTAATACATTAGCAATCCATGTTCAAAACAAGAGTCTTTACCAACAACAATACTCTTCAAAAATATTATTTTTTTCAAATAATTGTGCTGTAGTGTAATCTTTTGGTATGCTGGACTCAAATGTATTGTCTTTATTGTCTAGCATGACATTGTGTTTATTTGTCAAGACAAAATCTGAAACTTCATTTATGCATTTGTCATGGAAATCATCTCACACATTGGTTTGTAAATTGTGTACTGCAGAAGGAAATATCCTGATGCATCTCAGTAATCCAGGTAAAAATATCAAAAAGAAAAAAATTGTATAGGTCTTCTGGACGGGTTCTTCTCTAATGAAACATTTCRTCTCTCCTCCAAGAGACTTCTTCAGTCTGAGAGTTTCAGGCAAAATTCAGGCTTTTAAGCCCTGCCTCCATGTGACTGACACTGATACCATGTGATGTGAGTATCAGTCACATGGAGGCAGGGCTTAAAAGCCTGAATTTTGCCTGAAACTCTCAGACTGAAGAAGTCTCTTGGAGGAAAGACGAAACGTTTCATTAGAGGAGAACACGTCCAGAAGACCTACACATTTTTTTCTTTTTGCAGAAGGAAACACCTTCCTTATTATTTGTTTGGCCATTTTTTTTAACAAAGCAATTTGAGAACAAATTTGTTTTGGTAGAATACTTTAAAAAAGCTTATTTTGTTTGTATTTCATGGTAAAGCCTGTATTGACTGAAGAGGCAAAATTATATTAGGATGCCAAGAATATTGTGGATTAGATGAGCTTGCCAAAGGCAGCCAAATTTACATTCAAGTAAAAATGGATATTTTTTTAATGTCTTTGGGGTATTCTTAGTAATTTTCTCCACGTTGGCTGAGCTTTCCACTTAGAGGATGGCTGCAAAGCTGCATATAATCATATGTTACATAAACTGCTTTAAAGGGAGTTTCATTGTTTATGCCCTGAACTGTCCCAATGTTTACTAAAGATACAAATACAAGCAACTCAGAAAAGCTTTTACAGTAGTGCTTTAAGATGCTGCAGATTTCGTACTTTCCTTTTAATATTTTTAAAACTATCAGATCATTTCAAACTCAGAAAATTCATGTAATGTTTTTTTAAGTGGGAAGAATGGGATTTGCAGWGCAAAGTAGACATTGACGGTGACAAAACACAAATAGATCTAGATGAGTAAAAACTGATGGAAACAGGTGCTAAACAAAAACAAAAAAAATGAAGATGGGGAGAAATACACGGACGAAGAACGAAAGGACACATGAGAATACAGTCATGAGCCCACTGAGCCGTGGTGCTCATGGCTGTGCTGTGGTGCTCATTATTGATGTAGTAGAAAATTTGCGCTGACAGGAAACGAAGCTGCCAGCTGTCCCCCCCTCTCCCCCACCCCAAGTCACCATTACAACATTATCTCAGAAGGATGGCCGACAGTGGCAGTGTATCCAATCACCCGAGGTGCCCCTGGCCTGTCCAGAGATGACCTGAAGTCCAAACGTGGAAATGTACTCAACACCGGTGTACACACAGAAAATATGAAATGGAAAATCCCGTAAACATTGGTTTATGGATTGTCAAACACACACATACAAGATAAAATCCTGTACCTTCTTACAGCATTAATGTTGTTCCAATGTACTGAGGATATCACTGCCACTGTATATATAAATTTAATTAGAACAAACTGCTGTGTGATGCATGGTATGACATGAAACCATAATATTACTGAATAAAAAAATAAAAAAAAGTGAGCTGAAGAAAGCAGAACTGAACCTGCAGCACAAAGCAAATCTGCTACACCTAATAAGCTTAGTTTATAATGTCCCACAAGAATTCAGCAAATATCGACAGTGAATTCCATATTTGCAACAATGTGCAAAAACAGGAAAGAAAATGCCACAAAGAAAAAAATAAAAATCTATAAAAATGCAGACCTAACCCTATCGACTGTACAGTTTCCCTTTTGTTTGGTTCAGGATGAATGGGTTTTCATTTGTAACAGTTTAGGAGTTATCTTTTAAAATATTTTGCTCATGACAAAAGGCCTTTTCTGTGTGTTAAGGTCCCAATACTCCGGTGCACAAAGAGAGTTTGAAAATAATTTCTCACAGTAAAACATTCACAAGCAAGAGTTTTAGGAAGCACTGAAGTACAAATCCAAACTGGATCTTCAAAGTCCCAGTATTATTTAAATGCTGCTACTGTTGTCCCTCTGACTCTCATTGACCTGCTGAGATAAGRTAAAATCTGTTGTGCATTTTGCCAATTACATGACCTTACATTCACTTAGCCGATGCTTTTAACTGAAGCTTGTGTGAACAGTGGTAGTTGGGGATTGAGCCAGTAACCTTTTTGATTAATAGYAACCCCTTCAACTTTAACAGCCTCCTCATGGAGCATTTGCTGAGAGACATAAAATTATGTGTGTCTGTGGTTAGCGGTGGCTTAACTTGACCWTTTTTTGTGCCCTAAAAGAAACTGTATCAAATATTACTGGGAGGAAATGGACTCTGAGTATAATTTGCCTGGAAACCAATCTGCTTAGACAGTCTCCATTATTTATGTCCTTACAGAAAAAAAATGGTACTGACTTTACCTTAAACCTAAAAAACGGATAAGTGATGAGTCATACGGGTTCTACTGGAGACAACTAATCTTTAGAATTCACATTTGGTGCAGTGATATTTGTCAATCATGTTCTTACATACATTATTTCTCATCTATGAACACTAGCAAAGGGCATACTGTATGTAAGAACATTTGGTGCAGTGATCTTTGTCAATCATGTTCTTACATACAGTATGTCCTTTGCTAGTGTTCATAGATGAGAAATAATGAAAAAATAAATAAATAAATAAAAAGACAGAATACCGGTAGGCCTTAGATTCTGACATATACTGTGAAAATACTGTTATAAGAAGCAAATAACCTCCAGCTATCTTTGGATATGCAGCCCCAGTGTTCAACAGAAAAAGCAAAACCCTATGACCATTTTTTTATGAATAACATGGGGTGAGAGGCCTAAAACCACCTTCTTTTTGATTGTATATATTGAATAAATCAGTTGAGCAAATGTTATGCACATACTAATGCCACCTTGGATGGAGGGACAGCATGCCATTTGTCCATCTCCATGCCACCTTATGCATTATGCACATAATAATAAGCTTCTTTGTGCCAAGATAGTGTAGGTGATGTGCCTGTTCATAGACCATTCTCATTAGAACAGAGAGAATAAGCTTTTCTGGAATATATTAGCAGGTTTGGCTCCCWATAAATAAAGCTGACATCCCAAAATGTCCTATAAGAACCACAAAAACCTAGCAGACTTTAGCAGATCTCTTAGTAGAGATGTTACAACACATGTGTGCCCATTCCAGGTTAGGGGATTCCACCAAACATCACAAACATGAATAAGACACTCACTATAGTCATTTATGTAAAATCTGAAGGTGCCACATAAATTAAGGATTTTCAGCTATAAAGCAGAACATTTCTGAAAGCAATACAGCCCAGAAGGTTCATACACCGCTTAACAAAATAAATAAATAAAAAACAAATTTAGTTAACAGCAGCTTTTCCACCTCACTGCTCTCTTTTATGTTTCCTCTGCCTCTGAGACATCTTTTAGAAAAACAAGAAAATTAATTTCTCACTTTCTTACTAAATCTACATGTTGTCTTGTCAAAATATCCTCAGTGCAGTGACCAGTGAGACACAAGAAACATTCTCTTAAGTGCAAAATCTCGTTCTTTCTGAAAAAGTAAACGTAGTCGCTGACCCCTGTAGTGAGTTTCCCTCTGATACAACTTGAAGCTGCCTGCCGGGTTTACGCCTAGTTTACTCCCTAGAAAACACACTGGAAACCCCACCATGTACAAGAACTCACATCCATACTACTTGTATATATGTATATGTATATAAATATATACTTTATGTCTAATGATGTGATTGTGATGCTGTATTTCTGAGTGTTTATGTGCTGCAGAACAGGAACCTGCTGTAAAACAGCAATTATGCTGAGTCAGGCTTGACTTTTAGTAATATTTTTCTGTTAAATCAATAAATCAAATCAAATCAACTGGCAATAAGTTGTTGAACCCCAGCTGGTGCAATGAGTTGCTTCTCATTTCTGAGACATGTTGAAAGACACATCTATGGGTTAAATTAATTACTGCAATTAAAATAATTGTCTGCTTTTGTCACGTTTAAGGTTGCATTACAGAAGGGAAGCTTCACTGACGTGAAACATAATATGTCGATCTGTGTTTGATTACTCTGGCTGGCCTTCTCAAAGACGGATGTGCGGCACAAAAAATTGAATTATAGAACTGAAAGTGAAAGTAGTCAAAATGAAATTTTAATTGAACAAAATACAGTTTCAAAGCAAAGTAATTCAATTTCTAAACTTTAAATTCAGTTTCAAACCAATGCATTCAATTTCAAACGATGCACATTAAGATTTAATCTGAGGAATTCAAATTCAATTCCTGCTGGCACAAGATTTATCCCATAGATGCAAGTCTGTTAGACAAGGGTCAAATCATTGGCATGCATCAAGCAGAGAAAATATTAACAACAAAGGAGATTGTCGTCCAAAAGATTATTAAAAACTGGAAGGTGGTGGGGACCTATCGTCTTCAAGGAAGAAATACTGAATGAATCGGCAGTCATTTAAAATGTTTTGTAAAATCAAATTGAAGCAAAACAACAGTAGAATCCAGGGCTATRTTTAATAGTGAAAGTAAGAGCATTTCCACATGCACAATGTGAAGGAAACTCAAGGGATTGGGACTGAAAAGCTGTGTAGCCTTAAGAAAACCACCAATCAATGAGGCTAACTAGAAAAAAAAGGCTTTGATTTGTGAGGGAGCATAAAGGTTGGAATCTGGAACAATGGAAGAAGGTCATGTGGTCTGATGAGTCCAGACTGACCCTGTTCCAGAGTGACATGCTCATCAGGGTAAGAAGAGAGACAGGTGAGGTGATGCACCCATCATGTCTACTGTACAAGTCTGTGGGGGCAKTGCTGTGATGTGGGGTTGCTGCAGGTGGTCAGGTCTAGGTTCAGCAACAGTCTGTGCTCAAAGAATGAGGTCAGCTGACCTGAATATACTGAATGACCAGGTTATTCCATCAATTGATTATTTCTTTCCTGATGGCCCAGGCATATTCCAACATGACAATGGCAGGATTCATTGGGCTCCAATTGTAAAAGAGTTCAGAGAGCATGAGACATCATTTTGACACATGGCTTGGCTCCACGGAGTCCAGACCTTAACCCTGCTGAGAATCCTTGGGATGTGCTGGAGAAGACTTTGAGCAGTGGTCGGACTCTACCATCATCAATGCAAGATCTTATTGAAAAATGAATGCAACACTGGATGGAAATAAATCTTGTGACATTGCAGAAGCTTATCAAAAAAAAAAAAATGCCACAGCGATACTACAGAAAGCTCCTTTCCGGAGCTTTCCGGTTATAATTGCAAAATGCAATTTATTTAAAAAAAGGAAAGAAGATGAGTAAAAAGAGTATCTAAACATTTTTACTTATTTATTGTAGTGAAAGAAGTACATCTAATGTACAACAGCACATTAAACTTATGCAAAGTTCTCCACTGTTCACAACTGCAGCCACRAAGATCTTCTAGCATTGCCATAGCTCAACTTTTATTCCAGTTCATTGCCACACTAGCTGTTTTTATACTTATCTTTTCTGAGCTTTTTGTTACGTAATAATCGTTTTTTTTAATCTGCTAAAGTGTACAAGAAGACTGCACACGTTTTTCTTTTATCTACTTAGTTTGACATGAAATGATCAATCGATACGTTGTACTTATGCTGAAATTCAAACAGCTTTATGATGCRGTGAGTTGTGAACGTAAAAGCAGTYAAACCTGCATCAACCTCTCAGTAGGTCGTTTCACTCTAAAACAAATTGGATTCATGTTAATATTTCCCTGTTTTGCAGGATGTCAAGGATGATGGCTGCATGCCACTAGGTTTTCATGTACCTTGCTAGAGGTAAATGCCACAATGCATGTACTCCAGAGGTGTTTAATGCTGAAAGAAAAAAAAAAAAGGTGTCAGGCTTAGTACATGTTTGTTCAGCAAATAGGTAATGGAATGTGCCCCTTCAGCCACTTGCACAAGTATTTACAGCTTGCCAGTAACGGTATCATACTTACAAAAATGGATTGGGGTTTGGGGAGCCAAATGTTCAGCAGGGCTTTAAGCTAGAAGCATTTCCCACTTTTTTTTTCTTTGGTACCACCCTGCAGCCATGGGAGTTTCACATGGGCTGTTTTTGACTCTCTTTCACCCTGGCGTTGCACAAGAGTGCATTCTGGAGGCTCACTGAATAAAAATGTCATGTCAACGAGCAAGGAAGAAAGAAAATCTCCACTTGGAGCTGTCAGTAATCTTCCTCCGTTTCTTTTACTATGGAAACTAGTTTTAAAAAAGTTAACCTTTCTCAGAGAAATTGGCTGAAAAGATTTATTTTCCCCCATGACATTCTCTCTGGAGATGCCACTGGGATCCTGGGCATCTGCTCTTGGAGAGAAATGACACGACTATTGTTAGGACCAGTAGCAGTCAAAAGCAGGTTCTCCTGCTTCAGTCTCTGTCCCTTTTTTAATTCATTTTTTGCTTTGTTGTTCCGTTTCTTTTTCTTATAAAACATGTCAAAAAAAGCAATGGCAGTCATTTAAAAAGGTATAGGCCATGGCTCACATCTGTCTGTTTCACCTTATTGATTTTCGAAATTGTACCACTTTATCAAATTTAAAATCCTGTAAGACAGTCCAATCAATGCAAGACTGTCAGGTAAGAATGTGTCCTATGACAGATGGTAAATGTGACCATCTTAAAAACTGTATATATA
>NW_013952415.1:3183643-3187508 GCF_001266775.1 Austrofundulus limnaeus | reverse complement strand
TATATAAATATATACACACTATATTGCCAAAAGTATTTGCTCACCCATTGAAATTATCAGGATCAGGTGTTCCAATCACTTCCATGGCCACAGGTGTATAAAATGAAGCACCTAGGCATGCAGATTTTTTTTAAAAAACATTTGTGAAAGAATGGGTCACTCTCAGGAGCTCAGTGAATTCCAGTGCAGAACTGTGATAGGATGCCACCTGTGCAACAAATCCGGTTGTGAAATTGCCTCGCTCCTAAATATTCCACAGCCAACTGTCAGCTGTGTTATAAGAAAATGGAAGAGTTTGGGAATGAAAGCAACTCAGCCATGAAGTGGTAGGCCATGTAAACTGATGGAGTGGGGTCAGCGGATGCTGCACATAGTGCGAAGAGGTCACCAAGTTCCTGTAGAGTCATCACTAGACTTCCAAACTTCATGTGGCCATCAAATTCGCTCTAGAACAATGAGCAGAGACCTTCAAGGATTGGGTTTCAGTGGTTTAGCAGCCGCATCCAAGCCATATTCCAAGTGCATTGCAGTGAGTACAAGAAAGATTATGAACTCAGTCCATTTGTAGCATGTTGAGCTAAAAGAAGGTAACATTTTACTGACTAAGCAACTACTTTTAGAGAACTGGCAAAATGAGATTATTTCACTCAAATGCAGGATACTGTACCCCTTGGAAGATGATCAAGGTGTCAGGGCAACTGAGACTCAAAGGCAGGAAACATTGGATGCCAGATTAAGCTTGCATGACAGGGTAGACCTCTAATCCATCACCTAAAGGACTACTGGAACATCACACTATCAGGTCTCCTAAATCATCACAATGATCCATTCTCAGCCAATGGTGCTTTTGGAAGAACATTAAGTGCACAGGGGAAAGAAACTGTCACAGCATATTTTCTCCCCAGGCCTTACTAGCTTGCCTCATGATACTCACAAACAACTTAAGTTTTACTAAAATGGTAGAAAAAAACTCTGCATGAGGCCAAGTCAATTAAGCCAGACCAGTGCTTTTTTTTTGTAAGAGGGCTGTTGAAAAGGCAGAGGATATTGGGCTGAGCAGATGATGCTTGTCTTTGATGTCCCGTGGGCTCCTATAAATCCCTCTGTTGCAGAAAGACCAATTAGTCTGATGAAGGGGATGTGTCATCTGAGTCAATCTTATTACACCCTGAGAAAACAGACTGTCTCAATCATTTTTCTTCAAGAAAAGATAAGGTTTGTGTGTTACTTTAAAGTGAGAAAATGAAATTGAAGACATAAAAAAAGTTTTAAAAAATTCACATGCACAACTTAATGTAGCTTGCTTTCATGAAAGCAAGCATTTGATCAAAGTTAACAATTCTAATTTAAAAAGCCATGCTGATCTCAGCTCTAGTAGATGTTTTCAACATATTTAGAACCATAGATCCTTGACAGGAATATAGTATTCAAAATAAGTTATTCATTATTTTTTGTTTGTTTTATAATATTTTGAATTGGTGTATTTAGTTTTGCTCATGGTTATGAAAATGTGTTTCTGTTTTCCTACTTAAAACATATAATGCATGCCACCATTTTGGTCTCTCTATAGAAATGATTGATTTCATATGTCTGCCTGCTTTTCATCCTCTTAGTAGCACATCTCAGACCACTGACCTGTCACACCTATAAAGACACATCTAAACATTTGTTACAACATGTTTTTTTTAAGTTCTGAATATGCACCATAACCAGTAATAAAACCACCAGGCTCAATTGTTCAAATTTCAAACCAATATCTATTTCTACACCCACATTCCACTTAGCTCTGCCACAAATGGTATGACTCATGCATCTGTGAAGCTGTGATGTACCGAACATGTCGCAAGGTTAGCTAAAAGAACAGCTACAGTTTGAATATCATCACTTGCACACATTTGGTGAAAGAAAAAAAATGGCTCTATGCAGTTTTTTTTTCTTAAATCATCCCACTTTTAGCTGGCACAGCAAATGGGATTTGAATCATAAGAAGACAAAAAAACATTACCATACCATATGACTGTGAAAATTAAGCATTTTTCTTTATAAATAAGTAAAACAACTTTCTTTTTAGCATTGCATAATGTTTAAATGTATATAAATTGCATGTTTTATAGTGATCTGAGCAAACACTAATATTAAAGCAGAGAATTTTAAGGCTAAAGACAATCCAGCAGTCAATTACACCCACAAAGTCACAGATAGYCACTGTAGCAAGTTTGATCCAGCTTTAAAATACGGTCCGGCATTATTTAAAGTAGGAGTTAAGCACTATTGTTTGTTGCCTTGAAGAAAGCTTTGTTAATATAAGCGCTTATATATTGTGTGAAAAGGATAAAAGCAGCATAAACTGTGCACTCAGTGCAGCARTAATGACTGATGTTTCTTTTGTTGATCGTGYCAACGTAAATGCAAACAGCCCAACATAAACTAAAAGAGCATTTTATCTTTGAGTTCATGGCTGACCAAATGCTTTCAGCTGGCTAAATGAGCCAGCTGCTTTATAAACTCATTTTAAAGCTCAATAGCCCTGTATACTGTAAGTCTTTAAATGAGATGTTTACAGAAATTCAAAGATAGAAACAAAGCATTTGTGTTCCAGGAATTTGCATCCTTCTTTTATGTGYATGTCATGCAGACAGATTGGAGACATAATGTTGCCTCACGCTTTTCTTTTTATTCATGGTAATTTTATTCTGATGAAAACCAATTTAACAATGTGAATTGACATGTGTAGTATTTACCCCCCCCCTCCCACTCACACACTTTTTTGTATGAACAAAGCTTTTTTTCAGATAATGAATAAATGGTACGCAACAGTAAGTCAGATCATGYACATTTGCTGTCTTTTTTTTTCTCCAGTGAGAACTGAGAAATGTTTTCTGTACTTTGCATCAATAGATCACAAATGTTTTTATTTTTATTATTATTTTTTTAATGAGCATCTCCTCAGAAGACATCAAGCTCCCAAAGTACCCTCATGGTGACTGTTGTGTTCACAATAAGGTCCATTTGGAGCCAAGATAATAATAGCTTGAACCACTCAACTTGTTAATTATCACTGCTTTTTTTTAGTTTTACATTACAGTTCAGTAAATGGTTGGTAATTAGACTTTTATTTAAGATGTAAATGAATTACTGAAACAACTGAAAATTAATTCTAATGATGCAACTGTGCAATTATGTTGTCCTTGAATGTATGTTTCTTGTCCATTATGTCCAATCACATTTAACAGGGTTTTGTTTGTTTGGTTTTTTTATTTATTTAATTTGTATTTTATTTTTGTCAGCATTAAGTGTGAGCATGATAAGTAGCCTCCGTATTGCTGTTCAGTACTGTACTGTAAATTCAGATTTTATTGTTCTTTGAGTGGTTATTTTCCTTCGACCTCAGCTTGAAGCWGACCAATAAAACTCAACAACATTGTTTTTAACTCCACTTTTAAGTCAAGTAAATTCGAGCAATTCTGGCTYAAGCTCGGAGTGCAAAAACTATTGCTGCAGTTTGTGAGGAAGAGCAAAGTTGGCGGCAGTGATTCATGCCAACCTGTTGATAGAGCTGTGCATGTGCGTCTGTGACGGCAGCTGCGTCCGTCTGCCTTGCTTGGGGCAGCTGAGATGGCTTTGGAAGGGTTTCAAGGCAAGCCATGTTTGGTTCGCTCATCATCATCATTTGCCTCCTCTCTTTTTGCACAACACATGTCTTGTGTTTGTGCAAGATAGTGTGCTTATGGAGACAATGCAGTACGAAAGTGAGCCAAAGCAAGTTTGAA
The DNA here is from genome assembly GCF_001266775.1 of Austrofundulus limnaeus. Lineage (NCBI taxonomy): Eukaryota > Metazoa > Chordata > Actinopteri > Cyprinodontiformes > Rivulidae > Austrofundulus > Austrofundulus limnaeus. Next base: position 3,183,738 of record NW_013952415.1, on the reverse strand, counting down.
CAAACGCTAACACATCATTTGTTCATGTGTGTCTGTATAAATAAATAAATAAATAAATAAATAAATAAATAAAGTTTTTATATACAGTATATATA
>NW_013952415.1:3179904-3182919 GCF_001266775.1 Austrofundulus limnaeus | reverse complement strand
GTAATCTCATTTTACTTTCTTGACTCTAACTAAATATTGAATATGGGTGAAAGTAAAAAAAAATCAAATTAAACAATGAAGGAACAGTCTCAATATTTAGGACTATGCCAAGTTTCAGTTCAATGAGCAAACACTTCTCTACTAATTAATATATCAGCTATTTTGGTGGAAAACTATTTGTCTGTGAATGTCAGAAATGTAAAATAACAACAGAGAGTGGTGTGTATTCGTGACTGCAAAAATAGTAAAATAAAAAAATGTAATTTTATTCTGGTGATTGGGCTGTTTTTTGAACAAATGTTGCAAGGGTCAGGATATACAGTAAGTAGAGTGGAAGGATTTTTTTTTTCAAAAGTGCACAAGTCAAATCTGAAGAAACACGCTAACTGCACCTTGTTGCAATCACTTGATTTCAGTTGATTCACCTCACAAGAGAATGCAATCAATCCAGGGTACTTAGAGGCAACAGCATTATTTTGTGAACACTGAAACCAGGACAAGTCATCCAGCACAGTCATTAAGGCAATACCACCAACTTGTGTAAAAAAAGGGAAAAAAGCTACTCTGAAGCAATGTACTGTATGTTAAGTGCACAAAGCACTGCACTGAAGGGCACACTCCACCACTGCAAAAGCCCAGCAAGTAGTAAAATGCCCTAAGGCAAAGGATTTGAAGGTTTATGACACCATGATGCCATAACTCTTTTCACCGTCAGATATGCAAATGAAAATAACATTACATTTAAACATTTTACACAAATTTAGATAGAAAAGAGAATGTAAGTAATACGYATACAAAAAAACATCTCACCTCTATTACATTTAAAGTGTGTGTACTTTCACTCCATCCCTCCTTCAGAGGGGTCTACGTTGTGTAATGGAACTAATACTTTTATGTTTAAGCAAGTAATTCATGACGTTCTTTAATGACCTAGGTTTCCATGGCATGCTGTTCATCTGCAGATAGAATGATGAAGTCAGAACAAGATTTGCTAACAACAGTCATTCTTAGATATCACTTGTGTTTATCTTTGTGTTTTCCATTGACCTTGTATCAAATCTTGCTAAGATGAAATGATGGTGTTTGTTTATATATATGAGGCCTCTCGAGACACAGTGAGTAGTGTGGAGAGAGACTGACAGAGAGAACAGAGGCACAGAGACAGGCCAGGTTGTTCTCTGTGTTTCCTGTTGTTGCAATAAAACTCAGCTGATCATCTCACAGAGTACCTTCATTCTTGGACCACATATTTCTGTCTTTGTTAAATAAATATTGCCACCACACTTGAGTTCACAATAATTGCAGATTTTGTGTCTAAGAATCAATCCTTCAGTCATTCTATTGTTTTATTCATGAGCTGGACGGGTCTTTGGAGGAAGGATGAAAGAGAGAACGCAGGACACGAGATGGAAGMGGAATTTCAAATAGATTATGATTAAAATAAAGTAAACACAATCTCCTGCAATTTGACTATCAATCAGAYCAGCATGTCTCTGGGAAAGGGGGGCTAATTAAGGCCCAAATTAACATTGACTGTTTTCTAATGGAATAATTCAGACAGCCTATGTTTGTATGTGCCAGTTCCTCATTTTCTATTTCATTCATTACAATGGCACACTTTGGTGGTCTTTCGCGAAAGATAATTTTCACTTCTGAAACCAGATCATCCTCAAATACGCCCACACTAACACCTCCCTTGTTATCTCCCCTTTTTCTAGGTGATTTGGCAGATCTGACAATGATTATCAGCAAGCCTGAAGAGGTAGGTGGAGAATAATGCCTCTGTGCATGACTGGTAATCATAGGTTAAAAAAAGGGAAACATTCCCTRGATGAGTTGGTTTTGTGGCTCTGTGCATCCCTAAGCTGGAGCAACTGTGGATAATTTAAGACAATGGGACTCGTTCGTTCAATGAAGGACTTGGATTCGGAAAATTGAGTTTTAAAAAGACTCTGAGCCAGAGTAAAGCATAAGTAGGTGGTAGAAAGGAAACTTGAAAAGGACTTTTTGAAAACAAGCTGAGGGATGCCAGTTAGAGTTGCAGTCTGTGGATTCCTGATAACATTACTATTACTTAATCCTCTAAGAAGTAGTTCTGGATAAAATCAGAAAAAAAATGGGATGCTCAGGAAGTGTGCACACTCTACAGCAAAATGAGAGAAAGCATGCCAAACTTTATTTTTCAAGACCCTAATTAGGCTTTTGGACTAGTAGGGCTGTCAAATGAGCACATTCTGAGCTCATACAGTAACTCTACCCTGCCAAATGACCTCCATTTGAGTTATTTGAGGAGCAGTTCTATAGTTCAAGGTCGCCTGAGGCCATGCTCCTGTAAGTCTTTTGGGAGCTCTGCTGTTCTTGCAGCAGATGAGAGTTGCAGCTGTAGTGAAATCGGACAGCAAGCACCACAGCATACTTGTTTGGAGCTGACAGAGCTTTGTGATGCTTGATGAAAGTTGTCATTAAAGTTGCATAATGCTTCTTGACTGCTTGCGACAATAACTTATGACATCTGTCTTAGTGTTTTATGTTGGCTGTCACAAGCAGTTAAGAGGCACTTTTTGTGGTAATCGCTGTGAAGATGGATTAGTGGGAAGTTTAGAAGACACTTCTACATTGCTTGCTGTCAACCAGCTGTAAAATTTCAATCCTGAACACAAAGTTAGCACTGTCAGCTCAATAAGACCATAATGATAGAGTAGACTAATACAGTTTTTGAACAAGCCGTCCTCAACTATTCCCAGCGTATGGATACACCTTTCTGTTGCCTTTTCATATTTCTGTTGCCTTTTTTATGGGGAAATATGTGTTTCTCAGGMATATATTTAAATACTATRMAATATTAAAGTATCTATGTCACCTTTARTTGTTATTAAAATGCTGTTTTTATGTTTAAATAGAAAATAAACTTATCTTCTCATCACTTCCTCTTCTGAACGCCTTGAAATTGGCCTGTCTCTTTAAGAACCACCTTCTGCTTCTGTCTTGCCCATTTTGGTGTGTGTGTGTGTGTGT
>NW_013952415.1:3172590-3179586 GCF_001266775.1 Austrofundulus limnaeus | reverse complement strand
ATTTTATTTTATTTTATTTTTTTATGAGAGTATAAAATTATAACATGATATAAAACTCAAAGTTAATTTTACATGATATTGCCCCTTTAAATCATCAACCACATTACAAATTATCAAAAAAAAATGAAAACATGAAATTCATAAAAGTATAGATGCGGTGAAACTTAAGGATGTGTTTTACATGTAAAGGGGAATCTGTTATTTACATGRTAACTTGAATCTATCTGTCTCTTTAGTTTACTGTCAAGTTAGGAACTAAGAGTTACATAGTCAGGGATGAAAGGCTTGATCAGGGAGGGGAAATATATGAAGATAGTACTTTGCCATGGGGAAAGGTATTTCTATTTACAGCTTTAGTGTCCTGGGAAATAATGGGGAAGAGAGAAAGACAAAAGAGCTTCAGGAAAGAATTCAYAGTACAAGGGAACAAAATAAAAAAGAAAAAACATGGAATGGGGCAAGAAGCATGGCTTCAAAGCCTGTAGGTGATTTTCAAAAGGATTTTTTTTTAGCACACTGTGGACTTAAAGGACTTCTAAAAAGAAGAGGAAGATTCTACAATAAAACATTGTCAGGCAAATAGAATTGTAATAATATTGTTACTTTATACTCCTGTAATGATCATAAGAGAACCAATGTCTGAGAATCAGTAAACATCGACTCAGCTTAAAATATGGTTATGGTTTTTCATATGCAGATAACGCACATGAGAGGCACTTAGTGAAATCATCGACACAAGATGAAGAAAAGCCCTAAAACTCATTGACTGAAATACAAATCATTCAGCCTCCCCTGGAAATAATTAAAAACTGTCACATCTATGAAGACAAATCGTCGACAGAGRGGCTGTCAGGGTTTTGGACTGAGACAACAGTGTCTCTTAGTTTTCCCACAGAATCTGCAGGGTTTTTTTTGTTTGTTTTTTTTTTCAGTTCCCTTCGTCTCCATGAACTGACATTACTGGTCCTTCTGCTTCATTTTAGCACGTCAGATGTGTCAGCTCAAGTGTTATGAATTTACTAGTTTGGTCTTTTGTGTGTGTTGCTTGTGCACCTAAACTGCATTACTGTCCACATTAGTGTGAACGGCCGGGGTGTGATGGGGCGGGCCATGTGGCRTATGGTTGTATGCAATTTCAGGACGTTTCACAGAAAAAGACCCAGAACAATTGCAACTTGTAAAATGTCCAATCTTGGAATAAAGTGGTGTCAGCTTTTCTGAGAAGCACTTTTGTCAGTGGTGACTCTCTAGATACAGTTGCGAGAAGCATTCTGGCAGATGTCTCATTCAGAATCTATCAGGGAGTAATATCCCAGAGCAACTACTGTATATCTGATAACCGACGGTGCACAACCCTTCACTTCCTCCTCTATTTCCTGAGAGGAAACCTTCAGAAGGAGCACTGCAGTGCTGATAAAACTCTTACAATTCTTTATTTGCCCTGTAAAAGATTACCAGAGTAAAAAAAAAAAAGGAAAAAAAGTGTAGCATAAATTGACAGACCATGTGTTGCTACAAAATATGCCCAATGCATTTGCTCATCTGCAAGGCTGACCAGCCTTAGTTTGTAAGCACAAGTAAAATAAACAAGATTAGATCCACATCACTGTTATATTAAAAAAAACTCACTTTTTGTGCACACCTAAAAGTGTCCCAGTCAAGAGTAACTACAAGTAAGAACATCAAATTCACAAAGCAGTTTGAACATCTACATATTTATTATGCATCCACTCTCTGCCTGCTGCTGTTCACCGTGCTCTGAGAGAGGGAGACAGTGGTGTTCTACTGAATGCATGGTGGCTGTCCATGTGCAGAGTGCACAGGAGCCCATTTTAGATGAAACCCACACAGGCCATGGAGTTTCCTTTTTCTGTGCACTGCATTTCCCTTTGACGTCTTAAAAGCCATTAGTTCGGCATCGCACACCGATGCTTTACACAATAGGCCTCAGAATACTGGCTTTTAGACATTATATGGCGACAAACAATAAAGGTCTTGCAAAGAGGGATGAAAAGAAAAGGGGAAAAGCTGCAAAACAGGAAGGCAGAATATCCAATCTGTTGCAGGGTGGAGGAAAAACGAGCAGGGGGTTTAAAAAAAGAGAATCTTTGGCAACACAAACGCTTCAGAGATTGGTCTGAGCCAGCCACATCTATTAAGTTTTAATAAAGGCCTTATCAATAGTGCAGTACATTTGCACTATTTAGTTTGAAAACCCTGACATGACTTTATTTATATTTTAACAAAGTGTTCTACTAGCCCCCAAAATTTCCTTCCCTCAATTTTCTTTCTTTTTATCCAAATCAGAAAACATGTCATGCATTGCATTTAATAATATAACGATTTTGAAAAAAGGAGATACATATTTTACACATAYCTATTTGTTTCCATGTAAATAAAGTAAGATAACAAACAAAAATGCAGAACTTGTCTGAAATCCCAGTGTGTAAAGTCGATGATGTTAAAACCAGTATGATCGTTTGCTTTCACACTTTGAAATAAGAACRTCTTTGTTTTCTTTCCTGTGTTTTTTATTTTACTGTGAAGAAGATAAAATGTGATCCTTGAGAATACTTCACAGATTATTATTTTTTTATTTGTTGAATAAATTTTCCATGAACCAATAAATACAAAGCCAGAAGGCCGAATGCAGTCACTGAACCGTTTCAGCAGTCACCCAGGAAAATGGTTTTTGCAACAAAATTAATGAAGCAAAATCTGAAATAGAAAACAGGTGTCCTGTTAACAGTATATGACCATCAGTAATCTATGCAGTTTGACATTCCTACGTTACATTATTGCAGAGTAAGAGCACAAGGTAACCTTAAACTTTAACCCCCATGACCTAGGGAAGTGTAGTGATTGTGTTTGAGGCTTGATGTCTCCAGCTGTGCAGTTTGAAAGTTAGAACTAAGACAAGAAGTTGTCCACAGACAGACATAAGAACAGACATCCTGCCTCAGGACAGGCAGATAAAACACAATGTCCTTGTGTAAAGATGCCTGTGAATCCAAAGCAAGCACAGCTCAACATTCAGGTTCACCATGCATTGACCAGTGAACATTCTTCGATCAGCRCTTGATGACAACTAATGTAATCCCTTTAAGACAGCCCTGCTTATTAAGAGTGTAACAGACGCTGCACCAAAGTGATCCTGCAGATTTAATTATCCACTGACACAAGATGCTGTAGAACTAGAAAACTGAACCCTGTAGAAAATTGAAGAAGGGAATGAGCGATTGACGAGATGGGAAAGAATGAAGGAAAACCATCAAAAATGGTGTTACGAGTGCAAAAATTGTGGGGTGCTGTCTAAAATTGTGATTTGACCCTATATCCATTCTGTCATCTGTTGGTTAAGCTGCAATTAAAGTGATTTAAAGCCAAATCTATGACTCTAAACATCTGGTAGTTTATGTGTCATGCTGTGACTGTGGAGAATATCTCTTGAAAAAAAAAACAAAAAAACAAAAAACAATCACCATTTCTTTCCCAATATGATGCCTCTTAACAGAGCAATACTGTATTGCAGCGGCTCTRATTCATTCAAACAGGTACACTCATGAGCCCAGTTTGAAACTTGCWGCAAGAGTACATATAGGTGCAGCTGAAAGAATGAAATATAAGTATTATTAACTTCAAGATTGGATAGCTATCGCTCAGAAAAAAAAACAATTTCAGAAGCCCACGACACCATGAGAGGCAATACGCTCAAAACTATCAATTTACAGTTGAGAATTATTGACTGGTCTTATGCTTGACACAAAGACTTTATTCTAACCATAACGAATTCTGAAGGGATTTTCCAATAGATGTCTGCTGCAGCTTTAATACYAGTCTATCTACAGCAACCCCCCGCTCCCTTGAAAGCAATTCTCAGTGCCATACACAATTTTGTTCTCTGACTGATTCCCGATTTGCTGGGAAATAAGTGTGTGCGGCACTCACACACATATCCAAACAAACAAAGGGGGGGCACAAGGCTGATTGTCTTTTGTCCACCTCTGAATGCCTGGCCACCTGGACCCTGCTCACCTTCAATAGGGTTCGTTTTGGCTGCTGTGCGTCCACCCAGCTGCTGCTTAACAATGAAGTCATGGATCTGTCTTTCTGCCCTTACTACTAGCTCTGCTGTGCACATAAAGTCAAACCCTTCACCTTGTTTTGGCCTGTTTTGCCACACAAAGGTCTCAGTGATTTTTTTTTTCCCCAGTGCTAACTGCTTTTCCTGTAGTCTTTATTTCTGCCCTCGAGGTTGTATCCCCCGCGCAACCCAACAAAACCTGCCCCTCCTCTAAACATCTTGTGCTCGACGCCTGTAATTTATACTGACTATGGCTTATGTGAACGGCTCTCTCTTTAACAGCGACAGAAATGAATCCCCTGTTAGAGATTACTGTGGCATGTAACAGCCCATGAGCGGCCCAGTTTAGGGGGTTTAACAAGGTTAAATGAGTGTGCTGGGATGGTTAGGAAATGAAGGGAGGGGGGCTTCATGCAGGGGAGTGCAAGGGAAGGACATGCAGTCTGGGTTTTCGCTTTTGGATTCATAAAAGTACGATGATGCATCGCGAGCCTTTATGAACTCATAAACACCCTCGCTCAGGCCACAGGCAGTAAAGCCAGAGCGATGGGGAACAACAGTAATGGCAGCACAAACAGACTCCAGGCGGGTGGCCACCTCCATGTAAAAGCAGATATAATATTAAGCTTTTAATAGAAAATGTCCCCACTTAAGTTTTAATCTATCCAGGCATCATATTCACAAGGCTTTTTAATGACACAAACGGAGTAATGCATGGTAWGAACTGGACAATGGCTGCAAATCTCCTCCCGTGGTTGATGCTTTGGTCATCACTGACTTATTTATTTGTGATTTTTTTAAGCCAGCTTACAGGGATTAGGGCTGAGTGACGGGGAAGAAAATGTGGATTTGAATTTGCATTTTCTAATGTGTTGTAAATAGACAACATAACTCTGCTCTCCTGCACAATTCCACGCTACTTCTTTCTTTTTTTAACGCCGCAGTTCATTTTTATACCAGAACACACAAAAAGTAAMAGAGACACACTCCTCCACTTACAGATACAGTACTTTGAACAAATCCCTGAGACAGTCTAAAATATTAGGAATGTTTTCACAGCCAGCTTTAAAACAAACACACCCATTCCCTACAGTGGGATGGGGATGAAATAAATATGCTTATTTGGGTTTATATTGTCACCTTATTCAAAATGAAACTCATGCATTATTTATGAGCGTGCAGTGATTTGTGTATGCTATTTAAGCTCAGTTTCTAAATGTGCCCAATCAAGGAAAGGAAAAAAAAATCTATAAACTCCTGGAAATACAAAGGACCTAATTTTGGCAGGTTCGATGTAAAGCGTTTATTGGAAAGGCTTATAAAACTAAAATAAGTGAGCTAGATGACAGGTTCATAAACATGCAACGTTTCACTCATTTCCATTGCTTCTAAAAAGTGGGGGTGAATAAAATGTTAAGATCAAGTACAAGCGTGTATAATAGCAAGGAAAAACACTGCTGGAGCAAAGGTGTGCAAGCATGCAGGCTTTCTAAATTGAGACTGCATCTGTGTGTCTTAGAGTGTGTGTGCGTGGGAGTTGGGGGGTGTTTGATAGGGACTGTGATTGTATTTTTCTTTTTCCTGTCCCCTTAGGAGGTGACATGGTTGGTATTGTAATTCCACTCTCATTTCCTTCGTTGCATGGGCGACTGCCGACTTGTCACTCAGGAGGAGCAGAGAATAGGCCTGCCAATCAGTCAAGGACCCATTACCAGAGTGGTACCAGGGAAAAAAGCTGCATTCACTCTGCTCCTTGTTAGCATAAATAAATTCTAACACTTTGTCCACCCGTGCACACTATGATTAGCGTGATGGGCTATGAGAAAACATTGGCAGAGAGAAAGTGGAACAGAGAGCTTAATGGAATTAAAAAAGTAAAAAGGTGCCACTAGATGATACTAAGTTGAAAGACAGGTGTTAAAACTGAAGGAAGCTCAGGTGGAGACAAAATGTCCAAACACTGCAAGTAAACAAGACAACTAAGACTCGATCTATTAAGTTTTGTTAAATTATGTGAAACTATATAAAGCACATACAATGATGGACTGTTTGCAGCAGACAGAAGCATGGGGAAAAGACTAATAGAGCAAGAGGAGAATGGAAAACCAACAAATGGACCGGGAGCTTGAGCAAGTGAGAGAAATTCTCGGTAATAAGGGATGACGTGAGCAGGGTGCGGTGCGTGACAGGTAATGTGGGAGGTGGCAGGGTGCTTCTGCCCCACTGCGTGCCTTAAACAGAGCAGAGCTCTAACCAGAATACCATCCATCACGCAGTCAGTCACAAGTGGGACATGACAGCCGAAACCGTTCCCTGTCAAGGCAGAAAATATGGAAAGGGAGGATGAGGCTGTGGATAAGCTAAAACAAAAACACCGGGAGGGAGGGGGGAAAAATAAGATACAGTATGACAAGAAAAAGCAACAAAATGTTTTTACTGAAATTAAACATGACACTAAAAGTAATTTCTTAAAAAAATACAAAATTAATATAAAGTCATTCAGAATTGTTAAAGATATATTATTTTTCAAACATGAATTTTGCCATTTGTATTTGGCAGCCATGGTGGAATCATTCTTGTCTTCATTTGCACTGCTGAAGAGTCTCCAACGTCTAGATGCCATAAAGAGGTACACAATCAGCACATTTACATGTAGGACTGGGTATGCAATATAATAGAGGAGCAAAGTTGGAGAACTAGTTCGATATGTTGGTGTAGTGGATATTGTAAAGCACTTTCATACAGTAGCAGGGATGGGTAATAATCTTCAAATATTCAAAGTCTGATTAAAATGAGCCACCTTGAAAAGTTATTGTGAATGTCACAACTTTCTTTCTTTCTTTCTTTCTTTCTTTCTTTCTTTCTTTCTTTCTTTCTTTCTTTCTTTCTTTCTTTCTTTCTTTCTTTCTTTC
>NW_013952415.1:3168747-3171125 GCF_001266775.1 Austrofundulus limnaeus | reverse complement strand
ATTATGCACAGTGGGAAGTATGGCATCTACACTGTTGATAAAAGAAAAATAATTGACAAACATTATTTCTTCAATCTAAATAGTAATCAATCATCAATAATTGTAGACTTGACTCGATCAATGAGCTAACAGCTATTATGGCATTATATATTGTGTAGAAATTTGTTTACAAAATAATCATGTAATGTAAAAGTGGCAGCAATGAAAAGGTTTATGAATATATATTTATATATATATATATTTTTTTTCTTGTTTCTTGTCTTTAACTTCACCATCCATCTCACTCCCCATACCTGATATACAGTATGGTAATGGACTGTACTTGTGTAGCACCTTTCTATCCAACCAGGATACTCAAAGTGCTTCACACTACAATCTGTGTCCTCAGTTACCCATTCACACAGCACTCTATTAGGTCTCTACAAAGCTAACATCTACAAATCAAATATGGAGACTAATCAGTACCAATCACATTCCTACACTGATGGGACACACATCAGAGGTCTTAGGGGTGAAGTGTCTTGCCCAAGGACACAACAACAACCGAGACTGCTGGACAGGGGATCGAACCGGTGACCTACTGGTTCCAGGACAACTCCCCTAACCACACTGCCACAGTCRCCCCCAGTATGTATTTGTTTTTATTTAGATCAGAATTAAACCCATTCTCTAAAATAAGGTCATTCAAAGAGTTATCCCCAAGTAAGATGTTAATTGTATACCAGCTTTACACAGAACTGAATCCCATTTCTAAAAATATGAACTCCTTAAATGAGTCATTGTGCAAAAGGTTTAAAATAAACAAATAAAACACAGTAACTTCCATGGAAAGAACAAAAAAACATAAGCAAAGCCAATCCTGGTAGATTTACCTTCAGTCAGGACATTGCCGTTTCATCTCTCTCGCTTAAAAAGGGTGAATGCTATCACAGCCACTCTGATCCCTCTTACTAGTTTCTCTTCCTGCAGTGAAAATGAATCTTGAACATGAAAACAGAGCCGAGTGTATGCAATCGCATTACACACTTGTCATCTTTAAAGGTCAACATATTAGTTTAGAGCAGCTTGAAAACTGCATTTTCAAGTTGCTTCAGTCGTGCTATTGTAAACTGTGCTCACTGCTCCTGGTTCTTAATCTCATTAAACACAAAAGTAGTGTATGCACATGTTTAGCATTTTCTGATGACAATACTGGCTCCTGTTCTTTCTCCCCTGAAGCTTCAGGGAAAGGAAGAGCAAACACACTAACTGGACCGACCTTCCATTCAGAGGGGCTTCACACACTTTCTGACTCAGGTTAAAGAGTGTGAAAGCAGCAATCGAATGAGCGTATCGCAGCACGCCATCTTTRCTTCCATGCTACAAATCAATATCAGGAGCAGCCATGCTATGTGTGAATATTGTGTATGTCTCTGTTTTTTTTTTATTTGCATTGCTCCATATCCATCAATGCTCATCAATCTGTATTAGTMTCTGCAGATGAGTCTCCCCTGCCTCAAGTCTTCCTCTGCTTTGGGACAAATTGTGCTACAGTTGCTAATATATACTGTGTTTTACCTCCCTCACCTTCTTGCTTTTACCGTCTTATTTTCAGCTGGTACTGTGTGAACACATGAAAGCTTGCTTGTACTCGCACCGCCCGCCCTCGCTGCACTTCTGTGGACAGTAATGGCATTAGAATGTGGGCAAGGATTACACTGGTGGCTACCTCTGCCAGCCCTTTAATTTACGTTTAATAGATTTACCTTTGAGGTGATTTATTATCTGCGGCACATTCACCGCCTTGCCTTTTTATCTTTATAAAATGCAGACATGAAGGGTTTTATATATATACCCTGTATTCCACTATGTGCTTTAGCATCCATACACACCTACAAATGATGTGTGCCTCTACCTTCCTTTGTATAATTTGTAGGCATGTAGCAAAGGATGTGTGAACGTGTGTGTAAGGCTTCCCTGGGGGATGAAGCAGTGGTATTCACCAGGCCTTATTAAAATGCCAGTCTGGCCTAACTGAGTTAGGGAAAGCACAGGCGGCTGTCCTTGATTTTTTTTTTCTTTTCCCATCAACCCCCAAACCCAGCACACACACAGACACACATCTAACCTTCACACACACACACACACACACACACACTGCTGCTTTAACGTTCACAATAAGCCAAGACCCAATGAACTGTTGTTTTCTCAGTCCACCTTCTTTATCTCTTCCCTGTTCTCGTCGTCATTGTCTTTTCTGCAGTGAAAGGAGAAGGTGAAATGCATTTAAATTGAAATTATTAACCATAATGTTGCCAGTTTTACTTGATATTGCATAGTTTAAGAGAAGCAAAATCCACTTTATTCAGTCTTGTTAACACACACACACATTTATATAT
>NW_013952415.1:3160949-3168728 GCF_001266775.1 Austrofundulus limnaeus | reverse complement strand
ATGTATGTGTGTGAATGGGGTTTGTACTATGTTAGGAAGCCAAATTGTAAACAAATAAAAAAAGTTCTTCAAACTTACTTTATTTGTAGTTTTTCATTAAATTGTGTTTGCAGTAGTTCAGTATTTTATTTTCCTCCACAGAGCTAACTGAATTGTTAAAGCTTCACAGCATCGTAGAAAACTAATAGTTTCAAATATTTTAAGTGCAACAGGTATTGGATTATCACGGGCTGGTTAATCAAGTTGAGATCTGGGTAGATCTAATTTTCCAACCAGAACCATGGCAACTAAAGGTGAATGAAAAAACGGTTCTTCAGTGCTGTTCAATCAATGTTTCCATTATTTAACCCTTTGCACCAATTTCATATTTTTTAGGGTTGCAGCATGCTTGGAAAATGTCAAAGCTTACTTTAGTCATTAAATTGGATACACTGTGGTAAAGCTGCACCATATATCGTCTGAGCTTCATCATTACGTGTGGGCAATAGTTACACTGCAGGCGCTGCAATGTAAGGGGCAAATTAAATCTACAGGTAAAACGTAAATCACTAAACAACTTTGATTTTGAYGGCTTCAAGGGCCGTGAAACATCTGGGACAGTAAYGGCAGCGTTTTTAAGAGAACTGTTTTTGGTGAGTTCTTGAGCTGTGGAGGAAGACGACGAGTGTCTTTACAAAAATATGGAGGAAAAGAGGAAAAATAYGGTTTAGCGTGTATTCTAATATTAAAGCATGATGAAAGCAGATACYATGAGATGCAAAGGTGACATGTTAGGTTTGTTTATTGGTAAAACAAAATTCACGTATGCTCGTGATAGGAGGATTCATAAACGCAGGTCCCAACACAATAAATGCAATAAATAATAGGAATAAATTTCAAAAACAGACAAAAACATATTTGTAACATGCACAAAAAAGAGGTAAGATTGATGCAGATTCATCTYCAAAAGGATGGYAACAGAACTTRAAGCRTTATTTAARTTGATTGTTAAMATTCCATGTAWTTTTTCATATCACAATATAGGGATTAAAAAAAATCATCTGTTTTTCCCAATCTCATGTAGCCCTTGAGCCTAGCTAAWATGTCCAGTTTTGACAGTAACACTTAGAAAGGAGTCAGAATGACCAATTCAATAGAACTGACTTCAGAATTATTGTAGTGCTACTTGTGCATGTCGCAACTACACTGAGTGCTGTGTGTAAATATAAGTACTGTGACTGTTTCTCTATTTAATTTGAACTGGTATTCAAATCTGCAAGTGGATAAAGGCTATTTAAAAACAGTTTGCTGATTTTTTACCAAAAATAAAATACTTCTTTTACATCATGAATTTGACTAGATTTGAATCGCACCAGGTATACCACAGTTTAATTAAGTGCAGAGTCAGAAATAATGAGTGTTTCCTGCTGGGATTATTAYTTTATTTTCCTGGACTAAGTTTGTTAAACTAATGTAAAAGAAAATAAATACATATTACATTTTATGAGGTGACCTAAAACCCCAATTTTCTTCTCATTYCCCATGATAAAGTCAAAAAAGCTAACTCAAATACAAAACAGTATTGACAAACGCCACAAACAGACAAGTGTGTGCATCATCATTCATATGTATTCATGTCATCATGAATGTTTTTCTTTTTAAGATATTATGAATGAAAGGCTATTTTCATCACATTAATTTATTAAAAATAATAATAAATTTAGTTATAAAAACGGAAAAATATTGTTGTTTGCAATATTAGTTTGATGTAACTGTATGCATGACCAGGCTATAAGTAAAGGAGAACTGCACTAGTAGGATGGTTTCATGATTGTGGTTTCTTAAGAGAAAGCTTTTTTTTTCTTGTAAAAATCAATGACTATCAGCTTAAAAGCTAGTGCTGTATTGAAGTGAGGAGGTGAATTATATCCACTCACTACACTGGTTTTACGATCATGTCCCCAACTCAAATCTAAATTTGCATTGTGATGTGTCATCTAAAACTGAGAAAAAAAAACATATTTATTGTCAGATGTGTGTAAGCATGTGTGTATAAGGTAAGCTGAATAGATCTAATTGACATTGATTGCAGAAACTGTCCTACTTACAAAATCAACCCGTGGCTCATTTGTTTGCGCAGAGGATTAGGACCTTTAATTATGTTTCAGAATATGTAATCATTAGAACAACCAAATGAAAAGTGTCAAAATGGTGGCTTACAGCMCTATGGTAGCAAACATTTCATTGCAGTCTTAACCATTTATTGTCCTTAGATTTTTTTAACCTAAACTACCTTTTGTAGGTAGCAAGGAAGCTGCATTTATGTGCCACACACCAATGGGGGCTGTAGCAAGGACAGATATACACTAAAACTAAAAGCAATAGGACTTTGTGGCCTGTTAAAGTGTTGATTTATTTCCAAAAAGATAAACTTTCTGCATAATATAAATCATGACTCCTGTATTGGTTGTATTTGAGGGAATGGACAAAGGAGCTATACAGTTGTGCAGATATAGAGTTATAAAYTTGCGTACTACCTGCTTATTTGCAATGTCTATTCTTAGACAAAATAATATACAGCYAATAATGCTGTAAATGTAGGAGGATACACCACTTTGTAATCCTATATAATAAAAAAAATCCTATTGCAAATGGAAAACTTCCATAAGCTCTTTAACTTCCACTGCTCTCTGTTCTGAGACTCTATTTGTCATTCACTTATACAGAGGCAGACAAGTACCTTTAAAGCACCACATCCTCTCACAGAGAGCTCACCTTCATAGCCTAATGAACATGTTGAAACCCAATGAATTTTAATTTGCCTTTAAATTAGGACAGGGGATAAAAGCGGTGGAATTTATTAGGAGGGAAAGTGAAAAGAAGGGTTCCCACTCCTTCGTTTCAAGTATGTTCCTCATGAAAAGAAGAGAAACGACAGAAAGGAAAAAAAAAAAACAATTAGCTTTGAAGTTTATATTCCCTATCTTAATGGATAGAGAGGTACTTATATGGATGTCTTAGCTTATCTTTTTTCCCAGGTTTCCCCATGCCCTCTAATAATTGTTAGATTGCCAGGAACTGTGGTTCACATGCTACAAAGAGAAAAAGACAAAACAATTGGAAAGTAGACAAGGTTTTGATACACTTTTTTTTCTGCCTTCAGGGTTATCTTTTCATACAGATGTTTTGTGGGGAAAAACGAGGTCATGGAATCTACAACAGACTAAATTTTACAGGAAACTTGCTTGTTACCTCCTTAAATTTTTCATCTGAGCGTTCCACATTTTTTTTGCAAGCAGTTTCTTACAATAYAAAAATGTAACAAAAGCTCCCCTGTAAACTATTCTACTTTGTATGTGGCTGTCTGTAGAAGTGTGATGTGTGTGCTTACACAACATACCGCACCCTTTCACACCTATATTAAGAGCACAGAAGTGTAGTGCACAGTGGTTATAATTAACAACTGGCCCAGTATTTCTTTCTTTCCTAATTAACACTTGTGACCACAAGGCATACAGACTGAATCAAACCAAAGAACAGGCATTACAGGGAAATACGATATTTTTAGAAATGACCCCACTTTGTCTTTACAAAGTAGCACTTCATGTGGCCCAAGTACATTTTGCAAAGTGGTGAATATCAAGCTTCATCTGGGTAGAGGCCAGACTGTTGGTAGGCTGTGGGTCACTAAAAAGCACAAGTTTGTCGTTTGAGGTTGTGAACACAATCTAATCCTGCTGTGCAGCTGACTTCCTGCGCTGCATTGCTGTTAYGATGACTTCAAAAATATCTTACAAGCAAATAAAAATGGCAAAAAGCTGAAGAAAAAATGATTTAAAAGGCCTAGCTTCTTTGAAGGAATAAATACACAATCATCTACAACATTAGCTTGATTATGACTTGAGAATTACTCTACCTACTGTCACCCCAGGTTTTATCTCAATATATGAAAAATGCACTTTTGAA
The DNA here is from genome assembly GCF_001266775.1 of Austrofundulus limnaeus. Taxonomy (NCBI): domain Eukaryota; kingdom Metazoa; phylum Chordata; class Actinopteri; order Cyprinodontiformes; family Rivulidae; genus Austrofundulus; species Austrofundulus limnaeus. The sequence continues at coordinate 3,164,783 of NW_013952415.1, read as the reverse complement.
TTATTTTTGCACATGTAAGTAAGTAAAGTAAAGTTATTTATATAGCACCTTTCACAGAAATAAATTCACAAGGTGCTGTACATTCAGGGAAGGGGAGAGGGGGCAGTTAAGAAACACCCATTCAAGAAGACATACAAGGCAAACATGGGGGAACAGGTGAAACCGGTTATGCAGCAAACACAGTTGCGCTACCTTTAACAAACAAAAAAACTAAAAAAAAAACAAAAAACTAAAAACTACACAAAAGCAAATGTCAGCCAGCTGTGAAATCCATCTTAAATCAGGTTGAGTTCAAAAGTCAGCCAGTTGTAGATATTTGATCCTAATTAGTTACTGAGAGTTTTATTGGCTGTGTCCAAATTTGTTAGTATTATAAATATCACAAAACAACAAAATTAGCTTAAAAGCAATATTTGTAAGTAAGGGACTCGCTGGACGTGCACATTTATTTCGCTATACCAACTCGTCTGATTTCTGATAAGAATAATTTAAAAAGTCTATACAAATGATAAAAGCATTAACAACACACCTGCTAGAAACTTTTAATTTTATACCATCAGATTTTTATTTAAAACCATTACAAGCAGAAAAAAGATAAATCTCCAGTCTGCCCGTAATGCATTATGGGATATGTTGGACCGAGAAGGCTCCATTGGACCAATCCCTCAAATGGAGGAAAGATGACACGTTTGTTGGCCTCATCGGAGGAGTATTCTAATTTGGACAACCTCCCACATGACACAGTGACGTAAGCAGTCGACAAAGTCAGCCTTCGGAGGATGCAGCCCCAGAATTTGGACACAGCTATTAAAATCTGCCCAGCTGCTTAAAACATATTTTGCAAACAAATAAACAAACAGAGTTGAGTTAATGCCGATATTAGAAAACTATGTTTCACAATGTGTTGTACTCAAAGTCTGTGTTGGGTATGCTGCTCAACTTAACCAGAACACATTTTAACTTAGTATCTGTAACATTCTCCATATTATACATTTTTTTAACAAATGCTGTGTGTTATTTAGTTCTTTATGCACATTAATTTTGGTTCTGCACTTTTTATGTTTGATGAAGCATCAGCAAAAAAAAAAAAAAAAACTATAAAATAGCCCACCTGATTAAGCGTGGTTGGGGGCAAAGGAGGGTAGAGGTGGGGTAGTGTTTGTGGGTGGCCTGGCAAGAGGCAGCAATAACTTTTACTTGTTAGCTTTGTTAGCACACAGCAGAGACAACGGGAGGTGAAATGACTTTCGGAAACATTTATTTTAAATCTTTTTTTTTTTTTGAGAAATGGTGTTGATTTAGTTAATCAATATGTTTACAAAGTGAAATGTGTTTGAGAACAAAAACCAACAACAATGGATTCCTTTGAATTATACTCTTATGAAGCTTAATACTTTAAAAAAACAGTATTCAGGCATAAAACAATACATTCATTAAAACCTGTTAAAAGCTAAGAATAACATAAGAAACATGAACAACTTAGGTCTGCACAATTTATGCCAATATGTGAAAGTTTGTTTGTTCGTTTTTTTCCCAAAAAATATCATATGTGCTGAAAAAAGTGGAAACAATTACATGAAGTGATTGAGGGGATAAACGAAAAATGTAGTGTCATGATTTATTAAAGACTAGATAATCTTCAAGGGCTGACTTTGGGAAAAAATAAATGCTTGGTTTGGGATGTAAATGTATCAATTACATAAAAACATTTTATCAAATAAAACATAAAAGCTACATGGCTGATAACTACCTATTACTTAATAATCTATGCAGCAATTAATTACAAGGTTGAGAGCAATTACTGATATATATATATATTTTTTTTCTTGAAGCTGTCAGGTTACTTTCTTATACAGCAGTAGAAATCTTGCACTGTTTCTGTGGCAACTCGTTTTCAAAGCATCAGCGCTGAATGCCAGACATCACCGGATAAATGAAGGTTATGTAAGTCTGATGCCTGGAAATTATTCTAAATTGAAGACTGGTGGGAAGAAAGAAGGAAAAAAAATGTCTGAATGTGGGGTGGGGGGGTAACAGCAAACAAGTCAGAACACACGAAACAGAAACGAAGCAGGCATTACTGTGTAGATGTGAACATTACACACACACACACACAAAGTAACAAAGCTTCTCTAATGAACTCCACACACACACATCCAATTTATCTCAGTGTGGGTTGTGCCTAGTTGGGATCAAACTCCACCTATAGCTCATCCTGATTCTCCTCCTCCTCCTCCCAGCTCTGCTTTGTCAGATGTGAGGCAATCCTCCCACACATCACATGGCTCCCTTTCCTCTGGCCCTGTTTGCTCCTCAACCGCTGGTAAACATTTCATCACTCCTCAAGGAGAGCCGTAAAACAAAATTCAGTGGATGATGTAGCAGGATTCCACCTGCACACACCCCCCTTCAAAGTTACAAAGGTTGGATAAATCTGCAGGGGTTTAGGGACAACAAATGTTCTTAGCGAGCCTTTAATTTTAAAAAAGTAACACTTGGTGTTCCTTAAAGTGAAGAAGAAAAAGAGTTGGTGGGAGAGAAGAAAAAAAGAAGAAGGGAGATATTGTGTGGTTTTCTAGTTGCCTAGCTACAAGAAGAAAAAAAAGGGATGGATATGCCATCTTAGTATTGGGTACTGTGTCTAATGCTTAAATTGAAATACATTTTCACAGTAAAATCTCCTCACAGAAACATTACAAAGTCCACCCCCATTACAGACGCTATACAAACTCAGGGATAAACTGTTGTGCTACTTATGGCTAAAGTATACGTGCGTCTTGAGATGCTCTGTTCTCATCAAAATGAAAGTGGGATCCTTGTATGGATTAACACAACTTCCCCAAACAAACAATTCAAATTTCCCCCAAGTCTCTCTGTGGTATATTTAGAGTGGGAGTCTTCTTGCATGCGGCTCTCACTCGGGTGTGAAGTGCAGATTTCTTGCCGCTGAGCCCAGAGGAGAAAGGAGCTCATTACAAACTCTGAAAGATTTACGAGCTATTATACAACGGACCCAACTGTTCATTTACTTAGATGTGCTTTTATTTGTTTTACTTCTGTATTAAAGGGTGGATTAAGTGATTAAAACTGAACACAATGAAGGTTGTTGTTTCTCGCAGTAGGAGGAGGAAGACTACTGTGTACCTCTGTACCTTGGCTTGTATGAACACAGCATGTGAAGCCAGTACGGCAGCTTTATGGCAGGAGTAAAGCTTCACTGAGAGGAGGACAAATCAAGCACTAAGCTGTTAAATTAGCATCTGAATTGTCTGGTCTTTTTTACTTTTTGCTGTCAGATGGTAATATTGTTGAGACATGTGGAATTCACATCTTTCCCAGCTTACTTTCAATTGTACGCAATTTGTTTAAATTCTTGTTAAGCTCTTTACAAGCATCTGTCTTGCAAGTGGGCAGACAATTGCACTGCCATTTACTGGCAGAAAATTAGAAATGTGATTAATTGCTTTAGAAGTGGCAAGAGGATTGTCCCATTTGATTTACTGTAGTTGTATCTTAGTTGTGTTCAGAGGGAAAATGATGTCTAAAGGAGAAAAAACATTTTTTTTTTGGGAGGATGTGCTTTAAAAAGTCTTAGACAGCTGAAAGTTGAATTAGCTCTGCAGAAAGCAGGAGAAACGTTTTTTTCTCCGCAAATGTATAATATACACTTGACGTGATATGCATTAAAATGTAAGGTTCATTACTTCCATGTCCTGTTTAAATAAGACAAAAAAATCAAATCAAAAGTTTGAAAATAGTTTGCAAAAAGAGGTTAACATTTCAACACACACACACACACACACACACACACACACACACACACACACACACACA
>NW_013952415.1:3148247-3160416 GCF_001266775.1 Austrofundulus limnaeus | reverse complement strand
CTCTCTCTCTCTCTCTCTCTCTCTCTCTCTCTCTCTCTCTCTCTCTCTCATCATTATTTACTATGTAACACTTGATAAATTAAACAACCATATATCACTCCATGAATACACACTAACCAGATTTTGGAAAGAGGACATATTTATAACTGTCTTTTTGTAAGCAGCATCCCTATCTGGTGTGGTTGTTATATTATAAATAAATATATACTAATAACTAAAGCAGCTGATTAGATTCCTCCCGTATTATAACTGAATACAAATATAGAGTAAGAGATGTGTTTAGCTAGTTTGGTAGTTTTTTTTCCACAGACTGACTGATAATAACTTTAAAGTGTTTTAAGTTGTGAATGTATTTTTAATTGTTTGAGAACAAAAAAATATATATGGCATGACAGCATGTGGAAACAGACAAATGTGTAAATATCATGATCAATACAAGTTGGACTCAGCCTTTTCATCAGCTACATTTCATCTCAATAAGCTGTTTGATTCAGTTACACCATAAATGTCACTTAATTCTTTGCAAAACAGTAAGTCATTGTGAGGTGAGTGAACAAAGTAAGAAAATGCTGTATTAAATAACAGTTTTACAGTTCAGCAACATCTTTTTTGAAGTCAGAGGGAAAAGTAGCATCATTTAATAACTGCTTTTTTGAGCAGGTAATTGCAGCTCGCATGAGCAGAAATGACAAATATTAGTACACAACTGACAGTCTCGACTGTCAGGAAAATGCTTATTGAGAAGGTTACGCAAAAAAGCTACAGCAAGAGGGTCTAAATATGAGCAAAAAACAAACAAAAAAAACAATTAAAATCAATAAGAACATTGTTATTTAAAACATAGGATTGTGGGATTGTATTTCCTCTTCTAAGTGAATAATTGGGTTGCATTTACTTCTCTTGGTTTGTTGATCAGGTCCCTACAAAATTAGCTACAGAGACATTTTACAAAAAAATGTGTCCCATGTTGCAATTATCAATGACTATGAAAACAGACAGTAAACAGAGCGATAGAGGAGACTGGGGAAGAGGAGTCAGGAAAAAATGTTATAAGTCAAAGCCTCTCACTGGGGTGAAGTCTCTAAATTACAGTGAGATGTGGACAGTTTGTCAATGCAGAGGCCTGAGCTAGAGCCAACATCTATCTACCCATCTATCTATCTACCTATCTAACCATCTACCCATTTATCTACCCATTTACCCATTTATCTATCTACTCATCTATCTACTCACTCATCTACCATTTGCCCATCTATCTATCTACTCATCTATCTACTCACCCATCTATCTACCCATTTACCCATTTATCTACCCATCTACCTATCTATCTACCAACGCTTCTATCCACCATCTATCTACCCACCTATAAACCCATCTATCTACCCATCTACCAATTATTTACTCATTTATCTACTCATCTACCTATCTAGCCTCCATCTATCTACCCACATATAAACCCATTTATCTGCCATTCTATCTACCCATCTATCTACCCATTTATATCCACACATCTACCCAGTGGTGGACACTAGTCCCCTAAAATGCTATAGCGCTAATTGCGGACCTAAATTTCTCATTTGTGCTTTAGGGATTTTACTAAAATTTTTTGATCTGTGCATGGATTTGCACTTTCTAAATTTCATAATTCAGTAGCGCAAAATAAATGATTTCCTCAAGTTTTGATCATCACTGTTTTTAACAGTGGAGGAAGCAAGCCATTTCAGGTCAATGCAGAATCATTGTAATGTAACAGATCCCCTCCAATAACAGTTTGTTCTCAGAGGCTATAGACTCAAGTTAACTGTCCTTCTTGGTCACAGTTTTCATTTACGAGACAATTCCCACAATTCTTCGCATTTACGTAGCAGGAAGCAAATAGAGCTACATCACTGTGCGACACTCCCAGTCCTAGCCCTTCTCCAATGGGATGACTAATGCGGTTCTGACCTGTTCGTCTTCAGCGAAATGTGTCTCCAGTTTACAACCGAGCAAAACACACAGAACGTGCAGTTTGTACCTCCCATCCATTGGTTCCAGGTAGAAGTAAGTACAGCACACTTGCAAGTTTGACATCAGCAGAATGTTGCCCGTGGATTAGGCTCTTTGATTGATTGACAGAGGAAAGGCTTTACTTGTATTTCCTGGTGAAACACAAGTAACCTGGTGAGTGGCGATCTTGGGAAAGGCAAAACTCAAACACTTCCTGGAAAGTGAAGAAGATGAAGCTGAGCAGAAATCCAAACAAAGTGGCTGCCAATGGTTACACAAGCACTTATAAACAGCACAGCAACAATAAATAAATAAATAAAATAAAAGCCAAACGGTAAAATCTCAATTTTTTTAAACTCAACAGCACCTTGGATGGTCTGCCCATCATCATAAACATGCACACCTGAGCAAAACTGAACAGATCTGAACCAGAGTAGAACCATGATCATGGAAAAGGGGTAACTGGAGCCATAACATAAGCAGGGAAAGTTTAAAATCATGTTGTTTTTTTTTCACGAGAAGATGGTTTTCTACCTTCCATGCTTTAGCTTCCCATCACCAATCCATCCTGTACCCAGAATGCATCGTTTCAGTTCTCCAATAAACAGTTTAAAATTACTAACAAACTGCATGCTTTCTTACCAAAGCACTCTTACCAAAGAACAGGCAATCCTCAACAAATATTTGTTTTTTACCAGGAGCCACGTCTGTTTCAACAAATCACATCCCCAAACTGCTGCGATATGCTCAACACTGTAAAAGTAAAGTGACATGCCTCTAGTTGGCATTAATATGCAAGAGTGGCTCATATTATCACTGGGATCTACTCTGGTGAATTCTGTCAATTTTGCACTTCATAACATCTGCTAAGATTTGTTGAATGTAAGCGCTTTACGACTTGTGCAACTAACTTTTGGATTAGCACTGCGTACCACTGCATCTATCTACCATCTCATCTATCTACCAGTCTACCCATTTATCTACCCATGTATCTGTTCATTTATCTGCACATCTACCAATATATCTACATACCCACCCATCTACCATCTACCTATCCATCCATCAATCCATCTATGCATCCACACCATCCGCCACCTATATCCATCCATCCATCCATCTGTCATGTTAACGCTTGAGCAATTGTGTTTTGTAACCAAATCAGTTGCCCATCAATGACCTCTGAAGAAGAAACAAATCATTTAGTCCAATTAAATTTAATGCAGACCGCCTTTCATTGTGTGGTTATAAACTTGGACAGCTGCATTTTCAAAGGTCCCTATTCCTCAAAACCTGCAGAGGCTGGTGGCTGGCATGAGAGAACACTGGGTCATTGTTTTATGGTTCACCAGCCTCCACCTTAACAATCAATCTTACACAGCCATAGCTGAATTAAATGGATTAATTCATCTCAAAGATCCCATAGTTGGACTGCACTGAAATATTTTCAAAGACTGTATGTTACTTCTTGCAAAATCAATCCCAAGTGCAACCATCTTTGTATGAGCTCCATGGATGCCATTTTTCCCATTCAAGCAGCTTAGATTAAATCAATATGATGACTTCTGTGCAGACATTGTGTGTGAGTGTGTGGCGTGTGTACGGCAAATTGAAATGGATATTAGGCTTGGATCAGATATTGTTTATCAGCATTACTCAAGAGAATATTTAAAGTGCTTTGAAACTGTGTGGTTGCTTTTGATCCCTCGACCCAATAAGTTTTTTTTTTTTTAAAGTTCTGCCTAATAAGAACTAAGGGAAAAGCCCTGAAATAATCCTGTATGTCTTTTTAGGGTTTAAAAAATAGACTAAACTGAAAAGCAAATGCTTTATATTACTATTTCACTTTTCTTTAGTTTTATCAGTATTTTAAATTGACCCTTTTTTAAAAAATAATCAGTTTGACAGAGTTATAGTCCAATGACAGTTGGCAAGGCCAGATGAGCTTGCTAATTCATTACTGTATCTCTAATTGAAATGCATAATTTAAAACATAGCTGATTCTGCTACTTTGACAAAAAAAAGGAAAAATATGAGAAATTTTGAGCTCTCGCCGTTTTGCTGCAGATATCCGTCTCTATTTGTTCAATAATTTAACCCTTGAAATACTTTATTTATCAGCCCACCTAAGCTCCATCTCATTCTATTTTCTGCTTTAGGAGTAACTGTTAGGAAAACTATCAACACCCAGGGTGGTTGTGATGGTGACTCACACATCTGCAGCCACATGTTTATGTAAAAGACAAAAAAAGGGAATTGGCTGGCAGAGTTCGCACATTTTCACTGAAAGATTTCACTGCTCAGGATTTCCTGGCTGAAAAGTGAAAACAAAAATGGTGGTGGGTTGCTGGCCTCCGGTTTCTTCCAAAGACAGCCATCAACCAGCTGGAAGACAGTCAATTAGCCTGGCACCCTCATCCTTTCTCTGCAGTCCTCTAGTTCCCTTGGCGTCAGTAATTGTAGATAGCTGTCAGTCTCAGAAAGTCAATGAAGAAAAAAATCCTGAAAGATCCCATAATACTGTTGCTATGGCTGAAGGCAGTGTGAATGATTGGAGATGTTGAATCAGAGTGTCTGGTTTGAGGCTGGTTGGCTTCTTTCCTCACAAAGGCACTGCTGTTTTACGTCTGCCTGTCTGTTTTTCCACTCATTTAAAGTCAGATGGTGTTTTTTTTTTTAGTTAAATGATTCATTTTCTCCAGTCTTGCCATGGGTTGCTGCATTTTTATTGTCTGCCTGGCATCAAGCACCAAAAGACACCTGCTGAGCTTCGCAAAGCTACTGCATCACCAGCCTGATGCACCATAAAGGACCACAAAGGACGTCCAAACCCTATGGCAGCCTCTCAGAGATCAGACTCCTATGTTGACGAACAAGAAAGGACAGAGTAGAAAATTCCAAACTTGAAAATACTGTTTGTTTTCTAAGACTTGTCCTTGAAAAAGTTTCAAGCTTTAGGGAAGGGAGGCAGCATATAAAACAAAACAAAAAAAAATGGCATGAGAGGCAAAGAAGAGTTAATCGTGCTGTAAAAAAAATGAAAAAGTTACAGTTTTTAAATTGTCTCAACTTAAGTATAAAATAAAAAGAGAAATATCTCATGGAGTAAACTTCTGCCTTTCTTTTAGAGGTCTTTCTGCCCCTGCAGGTGTACTAGCTCTTTATGAATCCCAGTTTTATTCTCACAGTCCAACCATCAGTTTTGAATCATTAAAATATGATTGACTGTACTCAGCCAGACCTGTTCAGAGTCACTGAGGGCCGGCACCTACTCTAGCAGTCAACAGATGAGAGGCAGAACGAATCCAAGACACACTGCCAGTGTGTTGTAGGGCCAACACCAAATCACACAATTATGCACAAACAACAATTTCACTGTCCAGTGTTTGCTCAACCATCATGCTGGCCTCGCAGTCAGTGTGAAGTCAATTGTGTTATATATTTTTTTCAGTTTTCAAGGGTCTTGCATGTCCCTCCACAGGTGACTGGATGTAACCCGATATTTTGTGGACACACAAACTGCATACAGACAGCACACATCAATTCCTATTCAAAAAGTGGCACCAAACATGCAAATAAAGCTGTGAATCAAAGCACAAGCCACTGAAGCAGCTTTCTTCATGTTATTGTATTGCTTTTTTAATAGACGGATGTTGATAAATTAATGCATTTATTTTCTGGGAAGATCCAGACATCTTGTGCATGCAAAAAAAAAAAAAAACATCTTGAAGTTTTAACACATTTCTATTTCAACTGTATACTTGGGATAAAATAGTCTAAATTTACATTAAAAAGCTCCAGCAAAGAGTTAATTTTGATTTCTTGTGCTGTGAGTTAAAGATACAACCTCCACACTTGTGATAGGCATAAATAAGTACCGACATAGACATAAAATTCTTCAGAGGAATCAAAATTTGCTTGAAAACCTGAGAAAGAGGAACTGTACACTGTATAATAAGATTGTCTTTTTCCTTACGTGGACTTGGAGCATCCCGTTTTTCGACCTGCTCTTTCCCAGACCTATTAATAATACATTACCGTTCCCAGTATTTGGCAGGAGCAGGAAAAGTGTTCACAATTTCAGGTTGTACCCCAATTTGTGTGAGTCATCTGCTCGCTGAGGTCATGTGACCAAGGCAGATATCATCAGCAGCAGATTCTCATTCCAGTGATGTTTACTGTAGCTGACACAGTGGCAGCAGATACCAGCAGGTAGACAGAAAAGGATCATCACTGTCATACACCATTTCAGAATCTCTTCTGCCTGGATTTTCTGAGCTATTCTTCCACTAAGCAACCATCTTAAAAATATGCACGGCAGAACTTAGCCCAGAAGAGGGATGAGGTGGAAGAAAGATGCATGTGGAAATGACAGCGATTGCCTTAAATTCCTGAAAACAATTCAGCATCCTCTCCCCGGGTAGATGGGATTTAGAGCTCTTTATGTAGTTGCAGAGGATCGCCTTGAGGGATGAAAGCTCCACTGAGACCATTTAAAAACTGAGAAGCATATTGACATTCTCCTTGTGCAAGGTGATATATAAGAGGGGAGCAGGGTGGGGGCTAACTTCAGAAAGAAGGTCATTAAAATGTAAAAAAAAAGAATCTGAAGGAATAACTAATGTAGTCTGGTTCTATATAATAATAAGTTGTACCCTAATTTCTTCTGAAATATGGTATTTATTGGTGCTTATGTTGTTCTCAAAAACTTTGCAAAGTGTTTATTTTTTATGATTTTGTTTCATTAAAAATATGTAACAATTTGCTTGTACTTTATGAAAGCCTGGTGGAGACTGCCAGTGTGAAAAAGTGTTTTCGGACTGAAACCTCAAACATGGTTCTGGTAGCAGTTTTGATAATAATCTTTGAAAGCCTGCTGCTCAGGCAGAGGAGATGAGCCACTGCACAGCTGAGATTTCTGAGCACTTTACTCTCCACACTCACTCAACAGGTGAGGAAAAGAAGCTTAGCTAACAGCTAGCATTATTGACTAAGATTTTTGTCTGCAACCATTTGGAAAAAAACAAGATATTCTACAAAACTTGAGATGTTTTAGGTTACTTTAAACCTGCTGTTTCTGATATCTAAATAATCAGACATAAATGTTTGATTCTAGTGGGGTTTTTATTATTTATTTAGATGACATATTTCTTTTGGCAGGGAGGCCTTGACCTGAAGGCAACCTATTGTACATGTTTTTAGTCTGTGGAAACTGGAGTACTCGAAGAAAACTCACACAAGCACAGGGAGAACATTCAAACTCAACACAGAAAGACCCCAGGTCTGAACTGGAGATCAAACACAGGACCTTCTTGCTGTGAGGCATCAGTTCTAACCACTGAACCACTGTGCTGCCCAAAGGTTTTATAAGAATTAGTTTATTGTAGTAAGAATGCCAGTGGTGGCAATTTATAATGATTCAAATAGGTTCAAGATCAACTTCAAACTTCCATTTAAAAGATGGCAACAAACCCACTGTGGACAAAGGAGATGATGCATCAAGCCACAAGCAAAATAAGGAAATCCAAAGGAACAAATGATTTGAGGAAAACACTGTAAGGAGGTTGTTTAGATTAATATTTATTTATATATCCAAAAATATTCAGTCAGTTTGTCCGCTAGCCGTCTACCCCTATTTAGCAAACGGTGCTGAACTTATAAAGCATGTCATCAAGTCCAAGACTCTAAAAGTGCTTCACAGTACAGTCATTCATCCATTCATTCACACATTCACACTGATGGTGGTAAGCTACAATGTAGTCACAACTGCCATGGGTCAGACTGACAGAGGCAAGGCTGACACGCACCAGCACAACTGGGCCCTCTGACCACCAGACGCAAACAAGGTGGGAGAAGTGTCCTGCCCAAGGACACAACCACTGAGACATATGGAGGGGGTGGGGGGGGTGGGGGTCAAACAAGCAACCCACCAGTTACAGGACAAACCCCTTCCTCCTGACGCCACTATTGCTATAGCATTATAACTAAGGGATAGCTCAGGAAATTAAAGCAAACCCAAACCACAGGATATACCATAAAGAAAAGTCTTCAGTCTATAGTAGACAGAGTGTCAGCCTCACAGACAGAAACTGGAAGTTGGTTCCACAAGAGAGGAGCTTGAAACAAAAAGCTCTGCCTCCCATTCTACTTTCAGAAACTTCAGAACCACAAGTAAACCTGCAGTCTGAGAGTGGTGCTCTGTTGAGAAAATATGGAACAACAAGATTTTGATATAAGATGGAGCTTGGTTGTTGGGAGATTTATACGTTAGAAATAAGACTTTAAATTACATTCTGACTTTGACAGAGCCAATGGAGAGAATCTAAAACTGGAGAAATATGATCTCATTCTTACTGCCATCAGGACTCTAGCAGCAGCATTTTGGATCAACTGAAGAACTTTTAAAGAGTGTTTGGAACTTGATAATGAAAATTTACAATAATCCAGCCCAGAAGTGACAAATGCATGGAGCAGAGTTTATRCATAATTTTGAGATGAGACATTTCCTGTTTTCCCAATACTGCACATATAAAAAAGCAGTCCTACAAGCATTTTAATGTGAGTGTTAAATGACATCCTGATGATAAAAAAAGAAAAAGTAGAACTTCTTTCTTTACACTAAGAGGCACGGCAATGCTCTCTCACTGTAATCTGTGAAACTGACAATTCTAATGTATCATCATTCAAAATCAAATTGTAAAAAAAAAGCAAGTTCACTGAAAAAAAATAAATCAACAACTAATTGTTAGATACCTGTTCAGGTTACAATACTGCATGGTCTCGACTAGCAGTGACCATGCTGTCAGAACTGTCTCTGGTAGGTACAGAGGGGAGATGCTCTTCTTACAAACACATTTTACCAGGGGGCTCGTTAGACTCATATCAAGTTTGAGCCTGTCATAACTGAGCGGTGTACACCTCTGCAATGCTGGGGGCCTGGGGCATAGCCTGTTTACCTCACACCTTGCTAATGGCCGTCTGCGGTCATTAAAGCCCACCAATGAGTCATACCCGCTTCCTTCCATAAAGCCTCTGCTTCTCCCGAGCCTCAGAAGTGGGTTTCTCCACACAACACTTCAACCACCATCACCGCAGCTGCTTGTGCTGTTTCTTGTTGTGGTGGTTGTTATTGATGTTTATTGTGTCTTCCCACCCCCTCAAAACACACCGCACTGACCCATCACAGTCTTGTAGCGGCTGCGCACCATATCTGCCAGAAAGATGGGTGAGATGCGCATGTACACATGCCAAATGTGGACTCCCTAACAGAAGATCCTCTAACCCTGTTTCTCCTCAGTTTATATCCCATTCATTTGGACTCAATCCTCTGCTCTTACTCCACATCTCTTCTGTTCAGGTCCTTCAATCTGTCAGTCTTTCAGCCTGCTCACCAGTATATCAGACGACGCCTGGGCCCAACTGGATTAGATCACTGCGGGCAAGGCCACAGTAATGTTCCATCAGGCCTAAAAATGGTGGGATGTTTCATCAAAAAACTCATTTCTTATGTGAGAACTGATACACTGTGGGCGAAGTCCTGACTGTGCCAGGGCCAGGATATGTGGATGCAGCTACTGCTGCCCCCAGATAAAACCCCAGCAGCAAAATAAAATAAAAAAAATAAAAAAAACTAGCCCATAAAGAAATGCTGGGGGAAATTTATCGGCCCGCAGCCTGCAGCAATGGCAACTTTATCTGTTTATGTGCAGGGGCGGACAGCTACATTTCTACAATGTGTGTCTACATGCCCTGCTGTGTGAGGATGCATTTATATGAGTAGCTTTCAATGTGTGTGTGTGTCCATCATTCCTTCACATCTGTGCGTGTAGAGGCATTTCTTTGTCATTAAGGTTTGGTTCTTATCAAGTGTTTTGCTCCCGTTGATGAGGTTACTAAACAGCGGTGTGCGTTTCAATCTGTCCCCACTAGTGGGCAGCTCCCAGCAGGCTTCCCACAACCCTGAAAGTTCAGCTGGCTCCCCGTGGCTTAAATAATTACACCACCCATCAAGAMAAAAAAAAAAAAAAAAACCAGGAATACCAATGAGTGAAAAGACTGATGAAAACAAAGGTTTCACAACAGCGTGGACTCTTGTTTGTGCATGGACATAACCACTTTAAAAAAAACAAAAAACAGAGAACAAGCCCATTTTTAAGCATGAAAACAGTCAGAAAATGGATTTTTAATAACTTTTTCAAACAAATAAAATCACACAGCTACAGAAAGCTGTATAAGACAAAAGAACCCCACAGGAAAAAAAGAAATAAATTAAAACTAATAAATATATTACTCAAATTAGATTTAATAAAAAGTGTTATTCATACATGTTAACCTCTTTGGACGTTTACCTGTGTAAAGAGCCTCAAAAATCGTTAAATTTTGCAAAAATCTGTACAAGTCGCACCTGCGGGTTGGGGGGTTCGACTGCAGAAACGAAAGTGCCTGCAGTGAAGCAGGAAGAAAGGTGAGCATAAAAAGTTCAAAACTTATTTCCAGCAGCAGAACAGGTTGGAAGATGGCTGTTTGATATTATTTATTGTTTTTTTTATCATCCTATAGGCTCTGATATGTTGGATCAATTTCAAAATGAGGTTTTGAAAAAAATCTGTAAGGCTTAAAAAAATCTGTGAGATTGCTCAATACGTCTCAATACGTCCGTATACCTGCAAAATGATGTAAAATCCTTATAATTTATGGATAATCCGTACAAGTTGACATGTGTGTTGTTATTTTAATACATTTACTCAGCATTAAATTCGCATTCCATTTCTAAACTGGCATTTGTGGCACGTTGAGATTTTATTTTATTTCAAAGTTGTAGATAGACACAAACATTGTTTATACTGAAGTTATATCCTGTCATTCATTTTAGTTTAGATGGAAATTGCTGAGAATGATGAGGCAGCAGCCATACAGAATCTATTTCTGCCAACTTCAAGCACCAAAGCCTTTTGGGAAAGAAAACGATTCAGCTGAAAGTCTTCTTAGACAGGCCATTATCTTGACCAGATTCTCTAATGTTCGGAGCAGCACACACGGCGATAGCTCCATCCCAGGGGGAGATTGAAAGATAGACAGAAAGTGAGACTTCTAAAACTGTGAGAGAAATGTGAAATCTACATCCCTCTTTGGCAAAGGCTATATACAGAACAAGTCCTCTGTTTTCATTGATAAATGGCTGTAGAAAGAGTGAGTGGGCATTGTGCCTTACGCTATCATCTTAACAACAGTATCTCTCTCAGGGAGTCCTTCCGTTTCCWAACCACCCCTGCTGGCTGTGGTTTTGGACAAATCTGCCAAGCCATCTTTCCTTTAGCAGCCAAACACAGAATCAGCTATTGCCGGCTTGCTCTTTCCTTCATTTCCCTGTCTTTTTTCCCCCTTTTCTATGTCTCTCCTTCAGTGGAAAGAAGCCACTGATAGGCAGATGGGCAAATGGGGAGTGACAGTGTTCCTCAGGCTGAAAGCTAATTGGGGGAGACTGGGAAAGGATTTGGAACCGCTGAATGCTCCTGACACGATGAGAAAATCAATGCACACTACCAGTGTATTTGCATCRCGCTGAACTGAAAAGCGACTGTCTAATGTTGTCTGTTGCCGCAAGTCATTAAGAGTTGTGTTTCAACTATGACCCTTCAATGTGACAAGTAAGCTCAAGACTTGATCCGGCATGAATGGCCAGGCCGAAGGATTGGGGTTAATTGTCCGCTGCCTTCCTTATGACAACCAAAATTTGCTTTAATTTAATTATGTTGGTAAATTAGCATGTTGAGCATGGTGTAGCATTGTTAGGCACTAAAGTCGTCAACACAAAACAAACATGATTTGTGTAAAAGCTCATAAAACAGCAACATAACGTCAGACACTCAAATTCTACTCAGATACCAGTGCCTGTTAGTCAGGCAACTTTCTATGCTTGTGCAATATTTAGTGGGAACGTTTGAAATACTTTCATTTATYTTCACTCATGCAAATGAGCTTAAGTACAAAAAATCTGGTACATTTGCAATGTATTTAATGCAATCTCTATGCCCATTTGCAAGGTTTTAATATTTTACTAGCAGTTTCAACATGTTAACTCATTTAACTTGAGCATTTAGGCTATTACTGCAGATTTTAATCACCACGTCTGGCATCCTACCTTTTTTTTAGGTTAGTAAATATGAAATTTAAGTCAACTCTA
>NW_013952415.1:3139115-3148231 GCF_001266775.1 Austrofundulus limnaeus | reverse complement strand
CATCTAAAATCACATTTATTTATTTATTTATTTATTTATTTATTTATTTATTTACTGTATTTATTTTTGCATTCCATCAACATACTAGCTTTTTTTTTAATCTGTTTGGTATGACTGATCATCTCAAAAAATCTAAACATCCATAAATGCTAAAGGACACTTTTCTCTTTCTGAAACACAATAAATAAAGAAAAAAATAATGGTAATTTAAACCTTTATTACCGACCAAAAAAAGTAATTTTAGGATATATTTTTTGCACAAACTAAATAAAATGAAACCGTTTCAAATAGGTTAAATTGACTGATTGATATTGTGGAATGTTTCATAGTTGCTGAATGATTTTGAAACCCAAGTGCATACAACGTTCAAGAAAACTCAAAAGGGGGAAAAAACAGATGGATTTTTTTTCTAAATAAATAGATCATGTGGCAGGTCAAAACTTTAGGTATTTGGTATTTTTTTCACATTATAACCCAACTACAGAACAACCACAACTGAGTCCAGAACTCACAAGACAAGAAAAGACTCAGAAGGGAATTTAATTAACTCAAACCCAGTGGCGGATCTAGGATTTTTCTGAGTAAGGGGCCGTCAATGGGCCACAATGTTCATAGAGGGGCCAAGTCTYCATTCAACATCCTTTCATATGAATCCCCAGTTTTGGTAAGGTGTATACTGTATATTTAACAATGTAATGTAACTTTTTTAAAGGGTACCATTTTATACTGTCTCCCTTTATGGATGGTTTTTAAAGAGTTTATAGATAGCTTATTAATTTCAAGAGAAGAAGAATTATGTAAGCTTGATTCATTCTGGACTTTCCTATTTGACTCATTAGTGCCACTAGTGTTTGAACATGGAACTGCATCCACCATCATCACTCCCAGGTTAAGGACAGATGAGTGACAGGACAGGGGCACTTCAGGGGCCAATCAGATTTTGGCTGAGGCAAATGCCCCTGTGGCCCCACCCCTAGAACCACCCCTGCTCAAATCACCAACTTAAAGTCAATTCACACCTTAGYCCTAAACCTATCCTGACCCACCAACCATATTTCCCCCGATCAGCACCAGGCATTTGTTCCCATATGGACGGTGGGTCCTCACAAAGCTGTGTGTACGGGGAAAATAGTCAGAAACCATCCCCACCAGGTAACAGAAACTTGTACAGACACACACAGAGGAATTCAAAAAACRAGTATGTAATAAATAAATAACTAATTAAAAAAATCAGCTATTTTTTAAAAAATGAACGTGAATTTTTGTTTAAAATTCAAATGCATTTTCTTTCACGTGTTTGTAGAGTGATGTGCTGACATATTCACAACAGTAGGTGTGTGTAGATAAATAAATTAGGTTTTCTTATTTATTTACAAAGTTACTTTAGCTTTTTTGCTGCCTATTCATTTGCCACAGGAATTGTGTTTAGTTTTCTGTTTCTCTACTTTCCAGCTTATAAATCTAAAGAGACATGTGGCGGTACAGTGTTGGGCTATAAATCGACCCAGGATTTATTGAAAATATTATTGTCATCAWTATTTGATAAAATCACTGACCTTTATTTACCATTAAAAACAAATATATGTGTTTGCCCAGAAATGACTCTGAAACAAAAGGCAATAAATTGGTATAGCACATAATAATTTGCTTCACTGAAGGCAAAATGGACCTCTGTTACAATGGCTCTGCCAAAAGTAAGTACTGCTTTTTAAAAAAGTGCATGCTATGTGCAGGTCTGTCCATACCTTTCAAAGGAGAGCCAGGGGAGAATATGAATCTGTGCGTTAGAAAAAAGCCCACCTGCAGCTTCCAAAATGAGAGGTGGGGGGAACATAACATAAATGTACTGCCACAAAATCTGTGAGCCTACAGGGGATTGTCTCTCCCTGCATGGAACAGATTGGCCTCATCATTTTCCAACTGCGTGACAATAGAAAAGTGGCCTCTGATTTTGCTTGGACTCCATTCTTCTTTTGACATCAGCCTGATTGTCTACAGGCAAACATGGTTCAAACCACAAAGTCCCTTTTGTACTCTGTCTTGTGAATCAAATGTCATCACTTCTGGCCACTTCTTTATATAAAGTGCTAGGATAAATGCTCATAAAATTTAAATTTCAAATGAAATCCATTTATAAAAAGAGTATATTTGATTTTTTTTAGCTCTTGCCACAAAATAAAAGTAATTGTAAGGATCAGCTTGACTTTTCTCTACTCCAACCCTGGTTGCGTTTGGATTGAGCAGAGCGCTGCCTTGATGTGGGCAAGATTATAATATTAAACACACACATTTTTGTTTTATTTCGGATAAAGCTATTATGGATTACACCGAACTTGAAGGAAAAGTACCGAATATTGACCCGAACTATTCAGCAATAAGACACTTAGGACTAGAGGGTGGTTTGACAGAGAACGGTTTTGTTAGTTTGTTGTTGTTTGTTAGTTTGTAGTTGTTTGTTAGCTCACAGTTGTTGTGTTGTAGAACTTGTGTGGAAAAATAAATAAATAAATAAAATTTCACAGTCACTGCAAATGAATTATGTAAAGTWACTCTCATCAGTGTGATGTAACCTCCACCCCACCGGGCCTTGCAGTGTAAAAACACTTTTTGTTATGTCAGTGGAATAGACTGAATTCAGCAGTGTCCTTTGCACAGCATTGCACAGTTGTTAAAAAAATAAAGAAGCAAAACATTATTAGGTCTAAACATAGGCAATCGGCCTGGGTATAAGATGTTTTTAGCCCAACACATTATCAAACAACTGAGACATTCTGTGCTGCTGATGTCTGTCATTTTGTTGCTGGACTTTTGTACATTACAAGTCTGATGTATCACCTCAGTCAGAGAATTTAATGCACAAAGAGCCCTACTATCTTTACTGAGAGCTTCAGTAACCAGGGTGATTTGTATTATTTGATATGAAGTGGGATGTCAAATGGGTTTCTTTTCTATCACTATCATTTTAGAGAGAGTCTGTGACAACGTGAGACTGACAACTTGTTTTGAAATTAGTTAGGATGTTAAAAGAACAAAGAACAAATATTAGAGATAACAACAGACCATCAATTTACTTGAGCTGTCAGTGTTTTATGTGGAACAAGTCGTGTGATGATCAAAAAGTCCAACTTGATATAAGTAGAATTAAAATGAAGCACAGGAAGAGATGACAGATATAATTTTGTTGTCACAAAATGGACTGAATAAATTAGTGTTCATTGCATTTATGCCATGTGAAGGGGAAAGATAAACTTGTCCAAGGACATAAATCATTACATCTAAAATATGATCAGCTAGAATAGGGACATTTATGTTATTTATTTATTTTCGTGAAAATATCCAGTCTGCAATGACTTTAACAGATATTTTTTTACACAAGTTAGAATAAAAAAGAGGTAATTCTCATTCTCCACTGCCCCCATCTTATCTCACCAATTTCCATCTTTTATTTGTTGCTTCCCTCTTAGAAAGCCAATCCTTCATGTCTATCTTCTATTCCATTAAAGACACGCTAACACAAACTCAGAGAAGTTGTTTATAGTGCATAGATAGCTTCCTCCTGGGGATCTGGTGTCCCAGAAAGCCTTGTAAATGCAGAGACAGATTAGCTTTCTGAGATCTGTTTTTTTCCCCTCAATCCTATCCTTTTTCTTAAATTCTGAGGAGATTCATGCAAATGGGCCAATACTGATGATGATTTGCAAAGAAGTTAGGTATTCATAGTTTTCAATGGATTTTGCTCCATTTCTGTTAGAAACCTCCAAGGAGAAATTCTCGAGTTTACTAAAAATGCGCTTTTGAATAATGCTACACAATTTGCAGTGTGTGTGTGCTGTGTGTGTTTGCTTAAACTATTTTTAAACTGCAATAAAATGCAAAAAAAAAAAAAAACACTCACTCAACTCAGAATCTAAAGTGGCCGTAACATCAAGTTAGAGAATTTGTAATGGGTACAACTGTAAAATATTAATTTTTTTCAGCAGCTTTAACTAAAAATGACAAAAACTAAATAAATAAAATAATGGGTTGTAAAAAGAAATTGAGCTTAAAAGAGTAAAAGAGCTTTTATTTTAACCAGACTAGGCTCAGCTTTTTCCCCATATACAACTCAAATAATAAGAACTGTGGCATTTGGACAAAGTTGACAGGTTTTGAGAGCACCTAAAGCTGTGAACCCATGAACAATGAATATTATTTCAAACGCTTTTAAAGGTGTCTTGATGATTTTTTTTCTTTAGGTACATTTTCAGGGAACAACAGYTAGGGTTGAATGGTGTATTGTTTCAATGAACGCTTGTGATGAACAAAACACACCAAACAACAATAAGTCCTTGTCCAACCAATTTGGACTCACTTCTGTCCTTTTATGCATAACTGGACACATAAGTAAGTGTACACCTTTTTTCTATAGTCTAACAGTAGAAGTATTTATGTCAAACAGTCATGGCCCTGAGGTCTAGTATGAGCACAGAGAAGCAGGCAGAATGTTTGTTAAATGTAATCACCAGTTTCATCTAGAAGTGGGTACACAATCAATTTGACTGAACTTGAAACTGGTATAACAGAAGAAAGAATTAGAGGAAGATCTTATCTAAAGAAGCTCACACTAAAAATAAAGCATTAATGAATAGAGGATTGGATATGTGTGCTCTTGCACCATTTTTTTTTTCTGATAAATTGCTCCAAAGATCAAATGACAAAGCCTTACCTTATGTGGCCTAACAACCCCCCTCCAAAAAGTGAATAAAAAATAAATAATAGTTGGACCTGCATTTCAAATCTTTCTCAAATGATGAGGCACCAATTAAATAAAAATAATAATAATTTAGAATAGCCTGAAATTTAAAATAGATATGAAAAATATTTTTCTTTGTTTGTTGGCTTTTTGATAACAAAGTATAAATTATCACCACTTTCTGTTATAAAATATTTTTTCTCCAATAAACATGTTATTTTTTATAAAAAAAAAACAACTCATTTGATTTTCACATAATTCAACAATTTCTACGTAAATAAACAAACTGATTTCTAATTTAAGCAACAATGAAAAATAGTATTTTTTTTTTCATTTTATTATTATCATTTTTTACCCCTTAAGGGAAGGGTAGCCAAGGATGATATAACAAGCATTGTAAAGATGCCTTAAGTGAAGTGGTTCATTCTGGAAAGTCCACTGTTAGCAAGGCAAGAGGAGTGTTTACTGCTCAAGTGTCTACTTGTGGGTATTAACAAAACCACATGCTGCAGAAAGTAGGCCATGCAAATGATGCCGAGCAGGCCCTGAGAAGAGAGAGCTAAAGGAATAAAGACACAGAGAGAACCAATAATATGGAAAAAAAACAGGCCACACTGAATAGACCCCCTAAAAAAAGACAAGCCACTGAATCATAACATCAACCAAAGAGACGTGGGAGAAGAGAACTAAACTGGAGCAGACTAAACACAGATTTGTGCTCAGGGAATGTGATGGTTAGGTGAGTCAGTACAGACACGAGTGTTTCAAATCCTGGGCCCACACAGCCTTAGAGTAACATGGGATTGCATGAAATGATGGAGTTAGAAACATACAGTACATTACTGACTTTCACAAAGAAATCACAAAATAAGTTAACTTTACCATTTTTTGCAAAGTTTACAATTTTACATATTGTAGCATTCTCTTTACCCATGTGTTTTTAAAATGAATAATTGAATGAGGTTGTGTGCAACAATAAAACAAGACTGACAACAAGACAGGCAAGGGGAAATATGAAAACYAGACAAGTGCTCAATGAAAGTGCAGCTAGGACACTGCTAGCCCCAATTTACAGGTATAAAGGGGGGAAGATAAAAAAAAAAGTCATCCCTCAAGATATCTATCACATCATGGCTCATTACAAGTAGGATAGATCWGATTTTTAGTAATTGTTCCCTTTTATTTCATCATTTTTAATRACTGCTGCATGCACATTGTGCGTAAAGCTGGTGAATGAGCTGACTCTTATGATGCATGTACACTCATAAATCCAATTAAACACAAAACACAAGGCATGAGTAATGTCCCATATTTTTGATTAAAATATGTAGAACTTCTGCTTGTCAAATTTAGAATAAAAAAGGCAGAAAGTAGAATTTTGTTGAAAAGACAGATGTCTAATATTGGAAGAGAGATGAAATGATCCTGGAAGCCAAAAACAACACCAGACTAAAATAATCAGTTTGTCTCTAACTCAACATTTAGTTTGTTTCTTTAACTAATCACATTTCTACTTTTATTCTGGAACATATTTTACATTGCTTCATGATAAACACCCAG
The DNA here is from genome assembly GCF_001266775.1 of Austrofundulus limnaeus. Taxonomy (NCBI): domain Eukaryota; kingdom Metazoa; phylum Chordata; class Actinopteri; order Cyprinodontiformes; family Rivulidae; genus Austrofundulus; species Austrofundulus limnaeus. The sequence goes on along the minus strand of NW_013952415.1, from coordinate 3,141,939 downwards.
ATTAAGCATCCAATCTGTGCCTACCCTGCTTTGTACAAATGCATGTGTTTATTTGTTAAATGTAAAAAAAAATAAAGTTAAAAACTGTGTGGAATAAAATTAATAATGAATAAACTCAAACTTAGCCATAAACAAATGACTGTTTAATTTTTAACATAAAGACACTGAATTCAGTGTTCTCACAAATCTTTGCTCTTTAAAGTGCCTGTGAGATAAATATTCTTCAAATACAAAAAGTCAAATAAAACATTTTTATATTTAAGAAATTTGGAATAATACACACGATTTAACCCATTTTGTCCCATAACTGGCATATTTTCTTTTGAACTTGGCTCAGCCAAAGGGAAGCAGGAAGTGACATCAAAGGGGAACTCTTTAACAAAGAAAACTCTGGTCTTTGTTTACTGAAACAATATTATTTGAACTCAGACACCATCCCTCTCTGATAGTGACTCAAAATAATCTTAAGAAACATCAGATTCTTCTCTACAGTCTGGGTTGTTGGCTGTTGTAGCAATGCTCTGTTCACATGCAGATGTTCCCCTTTGACATCACTTCCTGTTACTTYACAGGCAAATATCTCAACAACTGTTCATCTCAGCGACAGGAAATTTCTTTTGCAATATTTTATCAATGYCCTCTTCCTAAAAATGCATTCATATGTGTAACAAAAAATTGATGTCACAGGCACTTTAAGACATTTAGTCTTCCACGTAAAAAGCACAAACAAACCCTGATGAGTTTATCATGCAGCTCATTATCAAACCAGCATGCTGTGTGAATTTGTCAACAGTTAGTCTACTTCAGTATTCACAGAGCAGTCATTTTGAATGGTCACCAGTTGAATTACTGCCTCATTATTCTGGGCACAGAGCAAGAGGGCTGGGCCTCATCGCCCAGCGCCATTAAAGTCAGCATTTTTTGAGCCTAGCAGCCTTGGCCTTGGCTACAGTTGCTGCCATGGCCTGTTATCAAGCAACGATGGAGGGATGCATCTAGTGTTTGCACATTGCTGTCACAATCTGCACACAGTAGGCGCAGCGCTCGGGGCATCGTGCCATCCAACCACACTGTGACCACCTGCATTGTGAAACACTACATATCTCTGAAGGCAACGCAGGGCAGACACTTTCTGCTGCCTACAGCTGGGCTTTTGTCTTGTTCTCAAATGGCAACACAAGCAACAGCAGAGAAATCCATAGCTTTTGCCTAAGCTGGCCTCTGCAGCAGCATGTGCTTGTTTATCACCTCGGAACATATTGTCACCATTCAGTCAAGCCTGGATTCAAGATGGCAAAGCAGACAGAGCAGGAGAAAATAAGAGACAAAGACCAAGACATTTAGATTAGAAAAAAGAGGGAAAGCATTTGAGGAAAGACAAGGGGAGAGGAGGAGGGTAAGTGGGCATGTGAAGATTGGCGAGAGTGTAATGGACGGGAGGGTGAGTAATTAAGGAAGGCAGGATTAATTAGGCTTCCAGTCTTCCTGCCTCTTATACTCCCAATGAGCTTTATGGCTGTACAGGCCACAAACCTACTCCCAAACGTCAGCCCTTCTATTGTCACACAGATTTCCCATCCATTCATTGGAATGTAAGCATCCACCATGAAGGCATGCCACCATGAGTTTTAAACCACTGCTGTGAAAATGCTAAATCTCAATCAAATAAAGAAGCACAAACAAATAAAAGAGGATACTGTCAAGTTAAAAACATAGCCCGTATTTTCTGAAGGGAAGCTCGGTTTGTGTTTTGCATTAAAAATTTGCCCTTTCAAGAAATAAATGTCAAAACAGTTTTTTAAAACTTTATTTCACAAAAAAGATGATATAGATATAAAAGAGGAAGAGAAACTATGTGGAAAGCAAAATCAGACTGCACTCACAACAACACAAAATGAAACAAGTTAAATATTAAAAGACAACAAAACCCAAACATTGCTTACAAACACATCATTAGCATAGTGATAACTTTAGGTTAATACTCAGAGTTAATAGAGGTCTTAGCTGATTGAAAAATTGCTTTTCTCAACAAGTAAACAGCTTTCACAATTAGGTAGCAATTACTTTGGTGCACAGTAGTTGTTCACTGTGTTGGATTCAAATGGTCCTCATTGGTTCATTGAGGCACTATGGATGTAAACTGAGTAAGCATGAGCAGGTCAGGGTGATAAAAATAGAAAAAAGTACTAAATTCAGTTTCAGAGACAAAGTTTGCATTGACACTCCTTTAAACTTTAGATGGCAAATACATGCAACTATACTATATGTATATATTATCTTATTAAAAACAAATACCACTTTTATTGTAAAATATAAAAAATTGCAATTAAAAATGGAAGTATACAGATTATATTTCTGCAACAGAAACAAACTAGAAGTACCAATGAAAACATCCTAGGGACCTTAATACAACTGTCTCCAGTTACAGCATTAGCTCTTATCTTTGCATTCAYCTCCTCCACTAAGATGGCGGTGGTGGCGGCAGATGTAGGTAGCTGTGCAGTATCGCTGCAGGAAAAGACATCCCATTTGGTTTTACAGGCATCTGCAGGTCTGTTTTTGACCAAATTTACCTCAGCTTTAGCGTTGCTGTTACTCTATGCTACATAAACGGAAGATCAAAGACGCAAATGACGGACAGCATTTTCGAAAAACAACAGCACACAATCGTCCTATGGTGTGTATACAAGCATCGACCATAAGTTATCCTAACTTTGGTAAATATCATCTACCTTGCCGGTTGGGCTGGTTTCTCCATCTTGCTGCTGTTGCGGCGTGTCTCGGTGGAGTGGCGGATGTGGATGGAGTCCCTCGGCCCTCAGAT
>NW_013952415.1:3131203-3135024 GCF_001266775.1 Austrofundulus limnaeus | reverse complement strand
AAATCAAAATCAAATCATTCCTGTCCTAATTGATTTAAATTGACATCGGCTCATCACAGTGGAGAGGAAGTGAAGAGGGCTCTCAGTCTTGGGGAGCTACAAGATACTTTACACCCTCATCCAAGACAATGTCTTCAATGGCTCTTTCCATTTTCTGTGTGATCAAAATCAAGTGAAAAGGGCTTAGCAGATGATGAGAGATCAGCATCAGTGTTCATTTCAATCTCTATAAAAACAGCTAAAGAAGCAAGCGTCTTTTCAAAACCTCCAAATTAAATGGGGAGCTTAGCTACAACAACAAAAAAAAAAAAGACAAGACCTTTCAAAATCAATATAGGGTTTCTATGGAGGTGGGGGGCAGGGACTAGTGCCATTGTGTAATTGTTTATTGTATTAAGAGGAATACCATTTATCCAAGCGCAAAATTCCCACTTCCTAATACTAATGAGAAAGTTATCCTCTGAGCCGAAAAATAAATTAAACCTAGTTTTAGCTCTCCATCACCTAATATCCCTCACTCCCTCTAGAGTAGAATATGATGAGGATGAATATTTATTGTGGGGGTCCTTGTTGCATGGAAGAAAACAAAATGGGGGAAAGCTGGTTGCACCATTTCTGGCCTGATTGACGTGCAAGCTCACAGCAAGTAATTCATTCTGAGAGGGAGGCACAAGTGGCAGTCCTTTACCCAGCACAAGTTTATTATAATCCTAATAAATTATGATGCTCTGCACAGACATTAAAAAACTCTGATTGGCACTAAATCAAGCAGGCTGTACCTCTCTGGTCAGCCGGAGCAGAGAGAGCATGACTGWGTTGTGCACCCTGTTCTTCTTCCTAACGATCCGTTTCTCTCAAAACCTTAAACCCTGCATCAGTCGTGACCCACCTACCCATTTCTCTTTCTTTTTGTCTACTTGTGTTTTGGACTCAACTTGTAATTTCCTATTGCTTCCCCGTGGCCTTTCCGTAACACACCTTCCTTTTCATCTGACCTGATAAATTTCAGGTCATGAAATGTTCTACCGGGGGGGGTGGGAAATCTCTGAGAAATAGAAGCTATTATAAAAAAAGACATAAGTATCATGCTGTGTGTGTTCTTATATGGTTCCTGCTTCTTGTTGTGATACACACAGTTGCTTTGTATGTAATTTTCAATCATTTCTGAATGAATCAGATCGACACCAGCTACTTCAATCGCACATGAGCACTTCTGTGCACCAGGCAGATTATTCTACCTTCATCAAATAAAGAGGTCATAGGTCTGAAACATCATTTTGTTGATGTAAATCAGGTTAGCCTTATGCTGATTTCTGCCCTTTGCTGCTATTATTCGGAGAAGAGGAGGAAAATACACCTGCCTTGATTACCTTGTTTAATTTGGGAGCTGTTTTTAACTTGCAATAAAACTATGCAGACTTTATCGGTTAAGTGCACAAATACTTCTGAGCCCCTAAAAGCACACGATAAATACTGGACTCTTTCTAAACGTGCTTATGTCACACATAAAAAAAGAGCTGAATATGTTTTCGAAGGTGAACAGTTCAATAGATCAGAAGTGAGTTAGAGGAGAATGTGATTAAAATGTTCCGTTTTGCATTTGGCTGTCGTGCACTTCAGAACACACCCCAGTTTTTAATGTTCACATTACAAGGTAAGAACATCAAGAGCATTGTAGTTGATGATGAATGGTGTAATTGGTCAGGCAGTGACCCCATCCATTAAGACTGACTGCTTTTAAATGGTGATATTCAGTGGCAAAATGGCATTGAGGATCTAACTACATAGAGAGGGCTGCAAATCAAGTAAGATGACTGAATGATTTAAAAACCAGAGTCGTTTCAAGGATTCACCTTAACCTAACTTACACAGACGTGTCAGACGAAGGACCATAAAGAGAACAGAATGTGTTCAGTTAGAGCCACAGTGGTTTAATTTGAAGTAAATTATTTTATCCGATGAATGTTTTGATGACTAAATACATATTTTGGCATTCATCTATTAACTTGTTTTTTAGATAGAAGTGCAGGAGTGCTTCACAGTTAATTCACTTAATGTTCTCACTCCAGGACACTATTTACTGCTTTTAACACCCCATRGTGTGCTGATCAATGCAAGGGGAAACCTTCAGTATCTGTTTTTAATGCATCAAGTAAAAATACTTAGTGTATTTTAAATAAAACTGCAACCTATCAAATTATTGTAATTCATAAACTAAAGCAAGTACTTTTGTCTTTCGAAAGCAAAACTATTTATTTATTTATGTATTTATTTATTTATTTGGGTGTAAACAAACACACATTCAGCTTTCAAACACACACACACACACACACACACACACACACACACACACACACACACACACACACACACACACACACACACACACACACACACACACACATATATATATAGTGAATATTAGCATTTTTGGGATATTCAACGACGACGATGACGACGACGTATATCCCCTTATGGGATGTTGGTAATTTGTGTCTAATTGGGAAATATAAGAAAAATGTTTTGCTGAGTTATTTTTAAATACAAGCTAATACAGTGATTCTTGCAACCATATGCTAGCACTTACAAAAAAGGCTGATTTTTCTAGAGGGGGACAATAAATACACATCTCGAAAGTCTGGAACAGACTTGAGTTGTTCTGCTAAAGACTACACTGTCTGCTATGGACCTGGTAGTCTTTATGCTTATATACTAAAACCTGTTCAAGTGAGACAAATAAATAAAGGAATAGGAAGAWTAATATTCTTGTTGGGAAGATGACAAAATACATAGAAAATAAGCAAAGACTAAAGGAGGAGGAGGAGGTTAGCCTATACTCAAAACACAGATTTTCCCCACCATGCCTCATTTTTAATACGTGAAAAAAAAAAAAAACAGAGATGATTTATATATATTTTTAACACTGAAAATATGTGAACTTATCCAAACTTGTAAAAAGATTAGGTGACATTACATATAAAGGACACAAAGCTCAGCTAAGATCTGTCCTCATTTTATGATCATCATTATCTGTGGTCATTTTCACATCTCACAAGGTGGTCATTGTATTTAGAAATGGGCTCTGATCTGTAAGTAGCCTCTCTAGCTTCAGGGCACACTCAATCTGCTATGTATCTGTTGTCAGCTTGTCAATACTGAGCTTTTATTATACCCTAATCCAATCAATAGAAGAGAATGTAATATTTTACTGTTAAAGATGGTCTCAAATAATATGACACTGGTAATGTGTTTCTGTGCACTGTGAGGCAGGTTCTACTGGTGTAGAGCAGAGGAGGAAAACCCCTACAACACACATGTAAATTATTTTACTATTTTTATTATTTATAATTTTTTAAAAAATTATCGTGTACTATTCTGTCAGAGCTGATTTACTGTATACAGTGGAAATATAAAATATGCAAGACATGGACAAAAATATATATTCTATATGTTCATGTAATGTCTATAGCAGTTCTGACACATGAGAATCTTATGTGCTAAAGTAAAACGGATGGAAAACAGTCATGAGTCACAGAAGGAAGAAAAAAAAAACATCCCACAGGACAAACTGTAAGTTTATGGACTAAGAGCACAGTGAGTGGGATGCTGGAGGTTGTTAGAGACAAGTAATTAACTAAAAATAGGCTAATATGTGCTTGACACAAAAAAAGGGGGCTTTAAAAGACACAGATGGTGCAACAAAAAGAAAACTCCAAGAATAGCCTGGTCACAAAATGAAGGTTATACTGTTTGTTGCTCAGACAGGATGCAAAGTATGCAGACATCCTGCTCCTCCCCTATAGCCACAGGCTGAATATATA
>NW_013952415.1:3127211-3131163 GCF_001266775.1 Austrofundulus limnaeus | reverse complement strand
CTGCAAAACATGTCTATCCATTCAAGTCTTAGAATCTTACATCCAGCCAAAGACTGTTTCTGAACTTGTATACAGATATACTGAGCAAGAGTCAAATGTGTTAGATTATTAATTTTGTTAGCTTGGAATTTTTTCTCATTTCAACAAGTCTTACCAATGCCATTTGTCTTAATTATTTTACATAATATGAAAAATTTAGAATCAATCCGGTATTTTTTTTAACTCACCCACATTTCATTCCATCAACATTAGTTTAGTGGTTCTTTATATTTTTGATCTCCGTATCATCCAGATGTCCTTTTGCATACAGTTGTGCATTGAACAACAAATGACATGGCAAATGTTAACTCGTGTTGTCTTTGCTACATCTTACTTGTGGAAAAAGTAAAAAAAAAGATGATTAGCACAGACTTGTTCAGTTTAGAAATATGTTCACGAAAACAATCCACCATGTTAAAGAGAGAAGAAGAAACAACAAAAAAGCACATGTGGACATATTTAAATAATTAAAAGAAGTCTCACCCAGCTGCTAAATACATTATTTGGACAAAGAAAGAAAAAATTATATCATAAAAAAAAGGAAACGAAAGAAAGAAATGTAAAAGACAGTGCACTGAAGCAGCTGCTTAGAAGTGCACTTTGTGATTCAATAGCTGTGAGAACTGATTTAATCAGTAATAACTGGCTGTGGAGCAATTTTAAGTCATTCTTTATGACATCATTTGAATAAAGTTCAGTGAGAATCGCTGACACTGTAGCTTTAAGGACCCACCACAGCTTTTCAGTCATGCTTAGGTCTGGTTTTGAGCTATTGCAACATTTTGTGGAGAACTGTGAGTCTGCTGGACATTTCCTCTGATGTATTTAACACTCAAAAAAAATCTTAAAAAAAATAAAGTCTTTGAGCATTTTGAGGATGGACAGCTATCCACAGATGAAGGCCTCTGTGTCTTTGTGGACAGACTCCTGCCAAGCTATCAGAGTGGTCTGGATGACCGTCTGATTCCTCTGGCTTTCTAAGCATCTCTCCTGTTGGCCTGTCCACTGCTCATTCATGTTGAACGCACTTCTCTGCCAGGCGTTTCACTCCCTACCTGTCTTCTAGCTCACTTGAAATCAGAGTGCCAGCCAGTTTTGACTCGTGAATTTGCATGACAGGCTGACCAAAATACTGTCAAAACTAACAATAGCACAACCGGTCCTCTGCTCTGTGAAAGGTGCCCATTTGATTGGAGTTAGTGTGATTAGAATTGCAATGCAATGTTTTAACAATTGCTTTATGTATTTTTTAGATTTCATTAGCCTTTATTGTCCCACAGGGTGGGAAATTAATTCTCTGCATTTTACCCATCGCACATGTGAACACACATGTGGAGCAGTGGGCTGCCAATTAAAGTGCCCGGGGAGCAGCAGAGGGGGTTAAGAGCCTTGCTCATGGGGTACACAATAAGTATAGGACTATGACATAATGCACAAGGACAAAAACTAAATTGTTATAAGTTTTTTACAGCCTCACCAGAGCAAAAGAAAAAAAAACAGAGAGTTGGAAAACTGTCAAAGTGTTTAAAAGACTTCATATTAGTGAACTGGAAACAGAGTAAACTAAAATGTTGATCCTTACAAGTTATTCTCAAACAACACGCACAAAAATCTGTTGAAATAAARACCGATGTCTTGATGATATTCTGTAGATGGTGAGACAGAAATATTATTGCTTAACGAGCAACACATTAAAATAGTGAGAGAGAGAAAAAAAAATCTGTGGAGGAGAAACAAATCTGTGAGACCAGTTTGAGTTTTAATGCTCCATCCACCCACACAGGACTGCAAAGACAAAACCTCCAGCCTCTCTTCTTGGTCTGCTCCTTTTAAATACATTGGATGGCTAATTAGGACAAGTTGCACAACTATAAAAACTATTTCCTGGAGTGGTAAGTTAAGACCTCACTTCTTTGAAAAGAATTTGAAGTACGATTCATCACATGAAACCCCAAGGAACTGATTATTAGAAAATATAAACAAACTCTGAAAAGCTGAAAGGTTTTCCACTGACAGCAGCATTACGTAAGTCCAGTTATACATGACTCACTGTCAATTTGTCAAAATAGTCTGATGAAAAAAAGTATTTTTTTCTGTAGCAGGGTTTTTTGTTTGTTTTTTACATTTCCATTTTACAGCACTACGCCGTGTGCACATGTGCTAATGTAAGAACCATACGCTTAGATGCAGGGAAATCAATCTTTGTGTTTTTCATGCTCAATGATTTTACAAGTATTTGTTTGTGACAAAGAGAAGGATGGTGCAGCTGGCAAACTTTACTGAAAATGATCATCACAGAGAAATGGGACTGAATCCATGTTACTAGATCTGTCTTTATAGCAGTGCACACAACCATGCACTTATCATTCACACAAACACATACATTTGTTTTTCTATCCTTAATGCATCCGTGCATTGACTTCCATTCATTCTTCAGTCATTTCTATAGCCTAGACCTGAGCCTTAATCAAAAAAACTAACCAACCCATTACATACCTGTATTGTCTGGAAAAGTATCCCTACGATGTAGCAAGCACATGTCCACACAGGCACAACCTTGTACATCCATCAAACTGAGAACTTTGTATTGACTTCCATTCATTTTTTTAACTGCATTTATGCCTAACTCTAACCATCACTAGTCTATTCCTAACCCTAACTTGAACCAAAACTTAATTCACATCATACCTCTAAACCTAACTAGTAGAACATAGTGGATCTGCAAAACAAGTGAGGACCAGGAAAATGTCTTTGCTTCCCAAAAATGACCTCCCTTTGTTGGTTTAAAACATATGACAGTCCTCACTCAGTATCAGAACCAAGTACACACACACACACACACACACACACACACACATGCATATTCACATATATAGATGTGTATTAAAAGTTACAGTGAATATTAAAGTGTTAACTTAATGTCAGAGAGTTAATAGTTTAGATCCATAAAACCATGTTTTAATTGTTGCCTCCCTCCATGCCCAAATAGTGTCATAATAAGTGGACATGTGAATAAAGGCAACTCTGTGGTGTAGCTAAAGGAGAGCACTCTTTGCTGTTCGTTCTCTCTTGGTAGGTTGTGGTTTACTCTCTCACCGGCTGTTACAATAATCAAACTATTCTCATCATACTTACTGAAGGGCTGCTTGGAAGGAGTGCATTTTTTCAATAGATATTGAAGCAGGTTTGAGGTAATAAGACAGAAGAAAGGATTTGGAATAACAAATGAGCACAGCTTTGAAAAATGTCTTTGAAACTGAAACAAAAAAGGGGGAAAAGGAAATAATTGCTCGGCAAGTGAATGGAATAGCAAGTGATTGGAAAAAAATAAAAAAATAAAATGACAAATAACTGCCAAACCAATGCAACCAAAGTGTAACATGTTGCAAAAAGTATGAGAAAAAATAAATTAGTTGTACCTCTTTTTCAGGTAATGTAATTGCTGTAATAGTGATCTCCCACCCTCATTAAGYATGGATCAAACAGCAGAGCAGCATGGAACCAGAGTGTGAAACAGACAGGATTTGTGAATAACAGACATGTTTTCTCACTCTGCACATCATCAGTACATGTTTGAAAACTCTCATGTGGCTTATTGTAGACTGAAGACAGCAGGAAGAAAAAGTTCTGCATCCCCACTGAATTACAGAAAACTAGTTTGCCCTTGGCCCATCTTTTAGTGTTTGTATTGACTTCATCTGAGCAATTAACACCTCGACATTATGGCCTTGGACAACAGAGTGACAAAAAATAAAATAAAATGAAAAAGAAGAAACAAAAAGGAACACTATGAGTTTACATATGATAGCTATCAAAAAAGGAAAGGCAAAAGAAAACATTACCACACTTAATGTAGTATTTTGTTGTTTATACTACTTAGATGAGGCCTTACAAAAAATACAGTATATATATA
>NW_013952415.1:3122959-3125696 GCF_001266775.1 Austrofundulus limnaeus | reverse complement strand
ATGCTGAATTTGAGATTTTCATTTGTTGTCATTTGTAATCATCAAAATTAAATGAAATAAACATTTGAAATATATGAGTTTGTTTGCAATGTATGAATATAATATACAAGTTTCACTTTTTAAATGGAATTACTGAAATAAATCTACTTTTTCATGATATTCTAATTTTATGACCAGCACCTGTATATATATAGGATCATATATGATTTACTATACTGTATAGTCAAAGAATGGTGATGTAGGTTCTCAGTTAAATAAAGTGAATTCTGAGATTTTATGAATAAAATGTATTTACTTTTTTAGTTAGAAGGGCAAAAAGATTCAAAAGGTGTGGACTAAATGCAAAAATATTAACATAAACCATAAAATCTGACTTTGGAGGATTCTAATGTTGAGCAAGAACTGCACAATGCTTTTCTGAAAAGTTTGGCATTTTCTTAGTTTATTTTTTATTTTTTTGTCTTTGTCTTTGTTTATGTTTTTTTTCTCAATGACTGGCATTTGGAAACTTGTCAGTTGCATGATTGATGCTAAAGGGCATAAATGTGTCTACCAAAGAAAAACAATATCAGAGCTGACTATAAAAAAAATCAAGATTTGCAATAATCTGACAAAGTAGTTTGGCAAAAGATCCTAATCCTAACTAAAAAGGACAATCCTCTTTGACTTCAGTGTGAAAACTGGCTACTGCATTGACTCCACTCATTTATTAAAATGCACATATCAAATCTCAAGAGATGAGCATGAATGTTTAAGGATAAAGATAAGTTTGATAAACACATATTTTTTTAAAGGATGAACATATTACAGAAATACAAAAAAAGACAGCATGTGTTATCTTATAGTGTTGCCAGGTTACAAAATGTAATGGGGGGAAAAAAGTGCCAGGAGGCACAAAATGGTGTTCTGACACATGAAAAGTCGACATCAAACATGAGATCAGGTGGAGTCCACCACAGCTCAGGAGTGGTGCTACAACTGAACAGATCAAAGCAAGATCAAAATGAAATGGCAGAGGGAAAAAAAGGAAAGAAAAAGAAAGTCTAATCTGATTTAAGTGACACGGGGAAATGAGAACTGCACTATTTTCAGGTCGATCACTAAGAAATAAAATAAAGCTTGCCTAACTCCAACTCATGTCAAGTAGACCTGGAAGATGATAAAGGACAATCACAAAAAGAGCTCTGCMCAGAATCCAAATGAGAGCAGGGAAAGGAGTGACACAGAAGGACAAGGAAACCCCTGCTTAGGGATAAACGGACATAAGCTGTTACGTCCTCAAGCTTGAAGAGTGGAAGTAAGACTGCAAAGTGGGCAGAATGAGGCAAGTGCTGCCATGTTCTGTCTGGTGATTTATGTCTTTGCATTGGCAACAAAATGTAGAAACAAGATTGGAGCACATTCTCAGATGAACTCAGGACTTTGTGGACTACTGACGGATTGCTCCTGTCTCACCTTAACACTGCTTTTTTTAGGGGAGAGAGAAGGACAGATAAGGCTAGACAAGATTTATTTTCAAGAATTTCTGAAAAAAAGCACTTAATGGGATAAAGCAAAAGACAATAAGAAGGATGCTTGAAAATCTTTTCATGTCAATTTTTTTAGAGTTAAACACGGTTTCATTTTTAGTTGAAAAAGCGTGTATGTTTCATTTATTTCAATGACATTATAGTATATTTTGAAAGGGAACTTGGGTATTTTAGGGGTCAGTGCCTCATTGTCATTGTAATCTTGAGGATTCTTGCTGCAAAACTGCAAATTCTAATGTTTGGCTTGAACTGGCATAGATCCTTGGAGCTGTCTTTATTATTCTTTTTTTTCCTGTGGTGGGATTTCTCATGGTGGAGGTGGAAAGTATGTTTCATCAGTATCATATTCTATAAGAACTTTTCAGATATGTCTGATAATAGTCATATTCAGCTGCCCCTACTTGGATTAACAGTGAGGGTTAAGAAGGATATTCACATTTTCTCTTTCACATGGCACRTTGAAGGGAAACCACTGATTTTTTGGTGCTCGTTTGTTTGCCTTCAAATAACGTGACTAAATATTTTTTTGTCAATGATCTCCTGATGTTCAGTGCAACTGTGATATTGTTTACTTCACACTGCTGACCTAAAATAATGCTCTCTGACACAACGTTAAGTGACTAGCTTCACTGAGTATTTTTTATTATTTATTTTTAACCARGCAAAGTCCATTGAGATCACCTGGGGTCAGCCTATTGCACATGCTTTTGGTCAGAGGGAGGGTAAGACCCACACATGCATAAGAGAACATCAAACTCTGCACAGAAAGACCCCGGGTCTAACTGGGGATCTAACCCAGGACCTTCTTGCTTTGAGGCATTAGTGCTAACCATGAGCCACCGTGCCGCCATTAGTTTAAAACCCAGGTCGTATCGTATACAATGAACATTACGTAATAGCTTTGTGAATATTTTTCAACCTAAAACACCACTAATAAAATTAATAGAATTTATTTTTTCTCTAGTATAATGCATGCATTTTAAATGGAAACAGACAGACTGCAGTTTTTTGAGATTGCTCCAATTTGCGGTTTTTGCAAAGCTCTGACCTGCCAACTATAATTACCAGAATACAAAATGTTAATTTTCTATTCTTTGGTAGAATTGAAAATCCTTACTCTAACCATCCATCTTTTTTCTGTACGGGGATACTTTCTATCCCCAAGGATAAAGGGCAGGTGGTGGGGTACACCAAGGACAGGCTGATAT
>NW_013952415.1:3119399-3122929 GCF_001266775.1 Austrofundulus limnaeus | reverse complement strand
GAATAAAAAAATAGGTTTTAAAATATTGTGACCCTGGCTGGTCACCGACCAGGCTGAAAATTGTCTGATTCCATCCAGCAGCTGGTGGTGCAGTGGGTACATGTCTAATTTAAAGAATTGCAAACCTTTCCCTCAAGATAAAGCTGTATGATTGGCTTAAATGAGCTGCTAAAAAAACTCAATGGGGAAGTGAAGGGCAACCAACGAGACAATGGCATGCATGATTTGTGCTCCTCTTTTATAATTACACCAGTGAGAGCTACCTGCAAGTATTACATATCACCAAGTGACCTGCCTCCAAGGAAGCCAGATGGTCAGTAACTGAAATGAGAAAAAGAAAAATGTTGATATCTGGGTACATGCCCTTGTGGTTGAAACTTGCATTTTTTTTTCTGGACCAGAAAAAAATGTGTTTCATATAAATAATAAATGAAAACTGGTACCTAGAGTTATAATGAGGTATGCTTTAGAAATMTTTAAGGCTTTTCTTTAGAACATGCGCTATAAAGGGTCTACATTGATGACAAAATTTGGGTTTAAACTGTAGTAGAATAATAGGTGTGCCCAGCACTTTACAGTATGCCAAGCATATGAGACAGGGGTTAGTGAAAGCAAAAGAAAAAAAACATAGTATTCCAGTTCTGATGTAGTGTGTAAATACTGTTTTGAAGAAAATCACTTCCCTGTATACAAAACATTTCAAAGGATTCCCATTCCTTTAAGGACTATCAAAGGCTGTTTCTGTCTGTGTGTGACAAATACATTTTTCCCCTTACCCCCATGTGAATTAAAGTGTCAGCGGCCAGCAAAAGTATTCATTTCGGTTTATGCCTGACTAATCAATTTAGCAAGTGAGTAAACAAGTGAGTAACTTCAGCCAGACAGTATGAAAGGGGAGAAGAGAAAAGCTGAACAGCAATGCTGTTGGGAGTCTATGAGATTTTTAAACAAGTCTTGAGTCATAGCTCTGTCAAAAAAAGTGTGAAGACATTTGCTCTGAGGAAGCTCCATTCAGTGAAAGAAACACTAATAGCATTCACATCTGGTATCTTGAAGTTATTAATTTTTTCCCCAAGAAAATAAGGGAAAAATGCTCATAAAAAAAGAAAAAAAAACAGCACTGTGAACAGACAAACTGGGAAATGTATGACACACAAGCAAGGAAAAAGGAAATAAAATTGAATCAGTGCAAACAACATARCATAATCTCCAGAATATACAGCATATGATATGTAATCAGTCTCATTTATCTGTGATTCTATACAGTTCAGTGGAAAATCTAATATTTGCATACCGTTAGAGATTAGGGTTTGAATGAATACACAAACACTCATCATCAAACAAGTCACATCTCGTTACACATAAAGTGATGCCAAAACTACCTCTGCTTCCTTTAGTAGTAATTCATAGATAAACAGTATTTGCCTAATCTGCTCTTTAGACAATCTAGTGGCAGACCTACAAAACAACTGGACATAGTTTAGCTTTAAAAGAGTGTGACAGTGTAAATCATACCTCACATTCTCGAGAGCCTGAGATGGTATATGTGCACGGTCCGGTTCCATTTACAAGCACATCCATGGCCTCCGAATTGTTGGGCTTGTAGTCCACATAGTACTCCTGCAGGGGAGAGCTAAGGGTGCGCTCTGTCTCTCTGGGTTTCTTGCGACGTTTGCGTGCTGCTGCTGAGTGCTCCTGCAGCTGCTTGACGCTGTTAGGGTAGCGTTTCCAGGATACGTAGATTACTAACAGGATCATTGCAACAGACAGAAAAAGAGCAACACTTCCGGCCACAATTTTATGGAAGGACACTGGCTCCAAGTCTTGGTCTGGAGGAAGTGCAACAGGTGGGGTAACAGCTAGAGATGTAGGACCCCTGAGGGATCCCTCAGCTCTCTTTCCGGAGCTAGTTGGTAAAGCCAGAATAGACGGGTTGTGTTCCGTTTGAACAGGGTTACTGGAAAGATCTGAGGAAATACTCACTGTGAGTGTTGAAGCCTGGTTTGATTGACAAACACCAAAGGCATCAATGGCATCCATAACTTTCTCTCCTTGGGCTTTCTTGGGAGAGGCACAAATCATGGTTGTCTCCTTTGCCCCTCTAAAGTTTCTTAACCAGCCCACCAGAGGACAGATAGCAGGGCTACAGTCCCATACATTTCCAGCTAAACTTATCATAGTCAAGGAGATCCAAGCATCAACTGCCTCTTGAGAGACATTGGACAGCTTGTTGGAGTCCAGGTTGAGAGTTTGAAGCTTTGGTAAGCATTGGTAAACCATAGCATCTACTTCTGTTAGCTCATTTCCTGACAGATCCAGCTTCTGGATAGAGGCCCAGGTCCATGGAACCCCCTGGCTCATTGAGCGAATACGATTCCACTGTAGGTAAAGAGACCGCAAACTGTAGAGGCGAGGAAAGTGAGAGAAGTTGATCTTGGAGAACTGATTGTGCTCCAGGTGCAGCTCAGTGAGTTTGACAAGGCTTGAAAATGCATTGCGTGTGATACTTCGCAGACGGTTGTAACCCAGATCAAGAAAGTCAAGATTCCTGCAGTCTTGGAACAGACGCGTTGGAATAGTTTTTAGAGAATTTGAACGTATATGAAGAGTGACAAGTTTGCGTAAACCTTGGAACTGCCCAGGCTGCAAAGCTTGCAGTTTATTGTATGACAGATCCAGACTACGCAAATTAGGGACAGGGTGGAACGTGGTGTTGTGGAGCATTGTGATCTTGTTGGAACTTATAATCAGCTCTCTAAGCCTTCGAATCCCCTGRAAGGCCATCCCATCCACAGAGGCAATGTAATTATGGTCCAAGTAGAGCCATATAAGGTGGTTGAGGCCACCAAACTGGCCTGCACGAAGACTGGAGAGGCTGTTGTACCGCAATGACAGGCCCTCGCAACCTCCTGATAGGTTTTTAGGGATGTCACGAAAGGCGCTTGACTCACAATACACAATTTTTCCATCACAGCGACAACTCTTGGGGCATTGGCGYTCACTGAGTGATGGATTTGCCGCCAGCCACACCTGCATCAGGAGTTGRAAAGCTAGCCAGCGACGCCGCAGAGCAGAGCCTATGATAGGGACAGGAAATAGAAAAGGGAAGAAAAAATATTAGAAATGTAACTAATTGTGAACAATTTTACCATTTGAAAAATATGTATATGTTGACAATTGTAATTTATATTGAGAGAATTCTAAATGACAGACATTTCTGTTTTTTGCTCAACAATGCAAACCATGGCATTTACAAATCATTATGTCCTTTATACTAACTTTCAACATTCTTATCATTGTTTTTTTTATATATATTATCAAGAAGAGAAGATAAAATATTCTATTACAGACATCAAGAAAAGTGTTAAAGCTTTAGAAGATGAATTTTGGCTAAAACGTCCAAAGTTGTACCTTGCAGCAAAGATATTTGTTTTTACATGTGGGTAGCTAGCTTTATTTAATTATCGGTAAAACAAGTAATGAAAGTACTGCAAAAATTGAATCGAAAAAAAAGATTTTGTGTTGTATTT
>NW_013952415.1:3105541-3119154 GCF_001266775.1 Austrofundulus limnaeus | reverse complement strand
TATATATATATATATCGTAAAACAGAAATTATGATGCAGACTGAATTTGTTATGCTTGCTTTGGGTAACCATGGAATGGCTGAAGTATAAATCAAAGTGCATGTAGCACTAGAGTCAAACGTTTGTCAGTGACTGTGAGTCTTAGTAATTGTGTGTGTTGTAAACATAMTAAACATACAATGGAAATTTAATCGTTTAAAGATGACCATAGTTTTGCCATRAACTGGCCATGAAAATGAATGCATTTTAGTTGTTTCAAGAAGAGAGTGTGTGAGAGAGAGTCTTGCTGGCATAGTTAGTATAAAGCAGCTCTGCCACTAAAACACAACCCAATGTACCTCTAGATTTTTGTTCTTGGTTAAATGTAGTGGAATTCAATATGACATGATCCATGCATCAAAATCATCGGGCTATTAATTAAAAAAAATTGTTTTCTGACCACCAGAATAATTAACCATGTATTTTTTAGAATCATACAACCTTCCTGATTACCTTCCTGAATCATTTTCTGTCGCTGCATTTCATAAATAGAAGTTTACACACAAATTATACCAAAAAAAGTATGTCATTGTGAAATTCCTATATTTGGTATGATGATCTTGCCCCGATTTTCATGATTTATTTCTGCACACTGCTACCATCTGAATGCTTAATTGAATGACTGGGTGAACAAATTGCTGTACAGGTGTTCCTTATAAGCAGCACCAATGTACTCTGGTTGTTGCACCTGCACATATTGGGACTGGAAGATACCGAGTATGATTAAATGCACTATTCTAAAAATAAATAAATAAATAAATAAATAACAAAACCATATCTAAAATAATCATGCACAGCTTGTGAGGAAATAGTGTGCAACACTGACCAGTGGTTACTTTAAATCCTGGAAGTCTAGAATATGCGTAACTTGTATTACATCATTGCTGGGTGAGTGAAACAGAGGAAAAGACCATGAAATCTGGAAAAATGCTGGGAGTAGGGGGGAAATAAAGTACATGGATATAGGTTAGGTTGTAAATTTAGATTTTAAATAATTACATATTTAACACTTGAAAGGCAAATCCAACAGATGAGTGTGGGTGCTGCATGTCAAAGGCAAAACCCAAAAAGTAGAACAGAACAAAAATACCTGGGCAAATGGTGAGGCAAAGAGGTCTGTAACTATTTTTTTTTTTTTTTGTATTGCTCCGTTCTTTGGTGGGACTGAGTTGTTTCCATTAAAACTGTTCCCCTTTACCGAGCAACTAATGATCTGTCATTAAGACACATTGATTTCCCCTAGAGGGGATAGTGTAAAGGAATGCACTGCTGATGTGTGTTTCTGAAAGTTATATTATAAAATATGGGATTTATTRCCACAATCAGACTGAGATACGATTAATATTTCTCGATAGAAGTAGTCCAGTGGGTGCAGCTTAGATTGAACTCTCTAGTGACACAGTGACTCTACCTCTATGTTAAAAAGAGCATGCTATCTTGTGTGCTGCAGTGACGACAAGTCGAACTTGAAAAAATTTGGATACTTGTATTGCAGTTAAGACATTTAAGCATAACTGGAGTTTTGTGGAATCTCAATAATCTTTTCTGGATTTGTCAGAAATAAGTGCCTGACACAGAGTCGCTGAGAGGCATCATACAGCATATGGTTTCTAACATAGCCATTTCACTCACTGCCAAGCATCTGCTGATCCCATATGGGTTTTGCATGTGTATTTGTTGGTGTCTAACAGTGTAACGGAAAGAGAAAACACTTACTGTTTGTTTTCAGACGATTCTTTCATCATTCCTTACAGATGGAGCGAACCAAGGAACTATGCAGATAATTTGTGCTGGATATTGATTATACCAGCAGCTACATCAATCATGTTTCCTCCTTCTAGATCCGAGAACTGTGATACTTTAACGTACACAAAAGACGGGGATTACGAGATGTAGCAATTCTGAATGCAAGCAATTTGTTTCATCAAAAGCTAACAGGAAACAGAGAGAGAAACAAAACTTAGGTAGAGAAAAGCAAAAACATTGCATTGCAGAAGAATGGCCAAGAGTAATGTTCCATGTTCACTCAAAACTATCATAATTGAAAAACACTTTTTGATGATAGAATAAAATGTGTGGGCTGTTAAGCATGACAACAATTTTTATTTCTGGCTTGTATCTCAGGAGGATGTGGAAACAACACTGCTGTTTTCCCCCATATGTAAACTATCCCTGCATTATTAGAAGTGACTGAAACGTCCCTAACAGAAAGAGGCTGCTTCATAAGATTCCACTCTCCCTTTACTGACACCGTACATGGTTTAATGAGACATCTAAGAGCTAATGCCTCTCTAAGCCATCACCTTCCCCACTCCTCGTCTAATCTTATTCACAAAGCAGCACAAGTCACCCTCCCAGGTGTCACTCAAGGGGTTTCTGTCTCTATTACCTCTTACCAGAGACACTTTTCATCATTACTGTTCCTTTACTCCAGCTTCATTTGATGCTACTGCAAGGATATTTTTTCTTCTTTTCTTTCGTCATAGTAAATTCTGCATGCCCTTGAACCCTGAAGCCATCAGGATGTTGTCTCAATGTGGTCTGTTTTTGTGTGGTCAAAACATTTTTWTTATTATTATTCTTTTGAATCCCTTTCCATTTGAACTCTCCATCTGCCTTCCTTCCTTTCCTCCTCACTTTTAAAACCCGAATAAAAATGTTTTATTCAAAACACTTTTCTTGCTTTTTTAGGCTTTTATCTAAAATTGTATTGATCTGTGTTTCTTGTTTTCTGCTGTTTCTTTTTGCATTTATTCCTCACAGTCAAGATGGACAATGAAAACTAAGTTTGTCTGAAGGCATGTGAGCCAGGCTTTGTTATGCAGCAGAYGGCCCTGCTGTCCTCAGCAAAGGAAGATGGCTATTTCTACCTCTGAACCCTAATAGAGAAAGAGTAAGTGCACTTTACTGCTGAGCTAAAATAAAACCAAATGCAGCTTAATAACTTGGCAAATGGACTCACTAACTGGTGCACTTTGAGCGCACACGAGTGGCTCATTTCTATTTGCTGCCTGTCATTGACAAAACTGCTACCAGCTTCAGCCATGACTCTACAGAGGCTGGACAGCAGCCTAACACATAAGGAAGGATGTCCTCCAAATCATTCCAAGCCAACTCATTAGTCTCCAATTATAAATATGATAAAAGCAAAGACTGCCAGGTGAGAAATATTTCATTCATGTTAGGACAATTTTTGTGCTTTTATTGCTTTTTCTTGTCTTCCTCAGGGTCGTTAGGTAGAACTCTGCAGTGATAATCATAAATATTGTTTCTTATTGATGTCAAAGTTCACAATACAATGGTGTATCTGCAGTCTTCATGCCTGGCCTGGTATTTTACAGTTCTGTTCAGTTCTGCAGTGATGCATCAGTGAGAACTTAATTTCCACTTTGACAAAGAACAAATTCATTTTAAATAAACCATACAGATTCTTAAGAATGGTGCTGGAAACTATAAAACATTTTTGAGGTGCACTGATAAATCGGTCAGACAATTTATTGGCCCAGATTTTCTTGATTTTAGGAGATCTGTAATGGGCAGATACTTAGATGCTAAGTCAATCTTATCCAGATAAAAAAAAATATTATCTATGTCCACAAAGATCAGAAAATCAGCCACTGTCCCATTTGTTTAGTTAAAAACAAGTTTGTATTGTTTCAAGAGTATTGTTCAGTGTTTTTCAATAAAATAAGACTTGAACATTGAAGTTGTATTGAACACCTGAAAGTGTCAGTTATAAAAAAAAATCTCTATTGGCCAAAATCAGAATGGGCAAATCAGGCTTTTTAAAGATTGGTGGTCAAACAGAAAACTGCAATGGATGCACCCCTAAAAACTTTGATTGTGATTACTTTATTTTAAAGTTTTATATTGATAAATCACCTGGTTACAGATACTGTATAAGTAGAATATATTTTATTATGTCAACATCACAAAATTATTTTTATTCATTTTTTTTGTTTTGTTTTGTTTGTTTTGTTTTTTTCCATTGTGTTCTGAATTGTAGCCTTAAAAATAACTTTAAGTTTTTGGATAAAACATAAAAGGCCCCACCAAAAAGATAATACACTCAAATTCCTCCAACATGATGGGAAAGCTAATCTAATCCAATAAAATTAACTGGGAAAACATCAAAACAAAACCAAAAACAATATTTTATAACATGATGCATTTTAATACATATCTAGAGTTTTGCTCAGAGCATTCCTGCCCCCCTGAATAAACAGTTTGACGCCTACAACTTTAACTGATGCATACAGATTTTAGAGAATTAGAAACATTGTGAATCTCACTTTTGACTCATGAATGGTTTGAATGTTTCACAGAGTTTGTGGTTCTTTAGGTTGAGACAGAATAAATGGGATGATGTAGCATTTGTTAAGAAACAATTTCGTTTTAAGAAAAAGTGCAGTGTTTATGGCAAAAACTGGGAAGAAAGTAGGTCTCAACCACGGACCTAAAATAAAAAAGCAGACAATGGATGCCTTGTCTGAAGTCACACAGACTATTGATTTTCTTTTCTTTCTTCTAAATGATAAATGTAAATATAAAACAGATTTATATGGCTCTCAAAGAGCCTGTTGATATCCTGTTTGCACACATTTCACCCAAAATGTAATCAGTTCTACTGTTGGATGCCATGAAGTCAGCAGAAAGTGATCTGTTGCTACTGTTGAGCTGCTGTGAACCATAATTTAAACATAACAGAAAAAGCTTATATTTTGTATATACAGATATATTTTCTRCAACAGTGACACTTCAAAGCTTTTCTGCATTTAAATGCAGAGAGGCTGTGTAAAATGTCACGTAGATCTCTGAATTCATCTCCCAATTCTGCTCTCTCCAGTTCGTTGTTCTCTTTTTAAGAGGCTCGTCTCTAATGATATGGTCCATGAAACATAAGTGCATTGCATGCTGCTAATGAAGAGGCTCACAATAAGCTTCTCTGGTGACGAAAACAGACACTAGAACTCCATGTAATCATCAATTAATTTGAGGAAAATATGTGACGGTGTGTTGCCAAAAGTTGGGAGCTGTGCACCTGGCACCACCAGGAAGACATCCCTTCATGCCGACTCTCAAAGTCAACGCACCTCAAAGAGGAACGTTTCCAACACGTTCTGTTCATTTAAGAATCACACAAGTGTCTTGTGCAATCCACAAAGTGAATTTGGACTCCTGCAGCCTGGAGCAGTTGTGTGTTGTTATCACTCATATTGATGTTGTGCAGTAACCTACTGTGGGTCGATATATCACGCGGTTTCACAATTAATGGCACAGCACCACCACTGAACCTGGTCATCCATGTTGTGCTTAAGAATGGCGAAGAAGATATGGCAAAATCAGACAAAGGGAATGAAGGAAAGAAAAAGAAAAAAAAGTGTGGGGTGGAGGGATGATTAGAGGAGAGGAATCTGAAATTTTGAGCACAAGGCGCTGCTTAAGTGAGAAGATGGGGACGGAAGCGTGTCGAGGGGGTGGCTTCTGGGTGAGTGACTTTGCGCACGCGTAAAAAAGGGGTTAACAGAGGGGACAAATGGTAAGTAGGAGTGAGAAGATGATTGGARAAAGTGCACACGCAGAGATAGATACCTAAGAGTGGGTTTTGTGACTAGATATAAGCAGAATCACTCTCACAGGTCAGTTTTAGCCTCWAACTTAAGTCTATCTTTCACAGGACATGTGCAAAATACGATTTTTAAGACAAACCAGYCTTTGAGAGAAGTCAGCTCYAGAGTTTGGGCGTCATTAGCACTGGGCATGCGTCTAAATAGGACAATTAATGATTCTGCGGAGCCACGCTGTATAAAGTTGACTGCTTTTCAACATAACGTGATTTGCATCCCGATCTGCATCAGTCCATCTTTAACTGTTCAGGAGACCAACTGATAGTCCTCACACAGCCTCGTTTCATTGGTTTATGATATCTGACCGTTAATTGCAGTCTTGAAAAAAAGGGTTTCATTGCTACAAAAAGGAGTGAGGGGAAAAAAAGATACATTGCAGCTCTGCGACTAATTAGTGCAGATTTCAGCCACATTCCACAAGCTTTCCAGTTCAATAAAAGCCACCAGGAGGAAAACAGTGYGAAGAAAACGACCCAACCTGATTCTCAGCATTAGAAATAAAACGTTCAGTGCTGCGTTATGAGAGAAAAATGGGGGTGGGGGGAGAAGTGGTGGATTTTTCGCAACCCACGCTACCAAGAAAAAAAAAGAGACACTGAAATACAAACTTACCCATATCCGCTTATCTGTTAGCTCCAGCCTACAGGTTTTAATGGCTTCCAGTGCGCGAGATCCGAGTCGGCATGATGCGCTCTCCACAGACAGGTATCGTCCTAATCCTCTGGTCCGGTTTCTCCGCGCAGCTGCCGACTCCAAAGCGCACCTGCTCTCTCCTCTCCCGGACCTGGACGCTTTATCCGCTTGAGCTCTGCATCTAGAACCGTGYAAGTGAACCGGAGCAAATATCATTTACTCCCAACTCCAGGTTGAAAAAAAAATGAAATCGGCTTCAGAACTCCCTTCCCATGCCTTTTCCTTTCGCAGCACAATCGGTCCCTCCGTGTTATTTATTTATTTATTTTCTCAAGTAGACTGACAGAAACAGCACTGCAGCAGGCGCAGACAATACCGATGCCACATCCAAGTAAGTCATGTCAGTCTCACATAGGAATTCCGTGAACGCAAAACTTCACAAAAGCTCGGCATGATGCGAAAAAAAATGTTGTTGTTTTTCCCTCCTCCACAAACAAATTCCTGTTCGTCTCTGTTCTAGAAGATCCTCGGTCCGCGCGTGACGCACAGAAGTGGCAGGTTATTCCCAAGTCAATGTGAAACGCTGACTGTCGGATGGAGATCCAAACATTCACCTGTTTCCCCCCTTTTCCTTTTCTTTTTTTTTTTTCCTATACCCCAATGTTCGTTTCGTCCTCGCTGTTGCTCGGTTTGAAATGCAACATGACGCTGTTGTTAATCACGCCTGCATGTCACAGCAACTTTGTCAGGCAGAATTGGAATGCCCTCTTCTGGTGAGACTATACGATCCAGGAGCTCGTCCAAAAAGGGCTGCATCACGATTTGCGCGCGCACGTGTGTGTGGGGGTGCACGTTGTGTTTAGAAGCAACGTCTCCTCAGACAAAATGGGTAATCACCAGGGTTAGATCTCACAGCAATGGGAGATAACCTCATTCTGAAAAAAATAAACTAATTTAAATGGGGAGGGGAAACAAATGCAAGCATTRTGTGACTTGTGTTTGGATGGCTTTTTGGATTTTTTTTATTTTATTTTATTTTTCTTGAATTTTAAAAATCATATGAAGATCTATGCTGTCCTCCAGCTTAAATATTTTAGGCTACAGTCAAAGTTTGATGTAAATTAGATGTGGTTTGAGTTTGGTGCTGTCCATGGTGCTGAAGTGAGTACTGCCATTAAAAAGAGACTTTCTGGAAATGGTAAATGTCTTTATTCTTTTCCCTGTGGAAAAACCAAACAAAAAAATGTAGTAATAATCATAATAATAGCAAAATATTCAATTTTCTGTATTACTTAACATTTTGCTCTATTTTGTATTGGAAATACAATGCCTCCGTCCGTGTCAGCTGCCTTTTTTTCAAAGCTTTGGTGTATTTAAGGATGAAATAGGCAGCTGAATATTTAATGTGCATTGCATCTGCTCTGGCTTACTAATCCAAGTTGGCCCTTTCTTCAGCTAGATCTACAGATGGGTGACAAATTGAAGAAGGATAATGATAATATAAAAAAGGCTAAGTGAGTGGAGAGTCACAGTGAATGCAGATGGTTCCACACAGGTGCATTTCATGGTCCAATTATGCTCTGTGGCGTGTACAGAAATGCTGAGCAAAGCCAACTTTATATTATTATTTTTCTGGAATGTTAGAAAGATAAAAATCTCACTTCAAATGTTCATTTGTTTTGATACAGGTGAGGAGTTGTCACGTAAAAAAAATGCACCAGTTTTAATAAAGTTAGGTAATTAATCATCACTCATTTAGATTCCAATTATTCACGTGTGGCATTTACAGAGAACAATGTATCCCATAGGGAAAAATCTTCATAAAATTGATTTACTTGCACTCTATACATACATGCTTAAACACACACACACACACACACACACATATATATAAACTGAAATAACCTGAAAAATGAATGCGGGCCATTTGTGACCCATGTTGCGCATCAGAAGGGGTGTGTGTATGTTGTGCATCAAAGGGTTAATGCCACTCGAAATGAAATTTAAGACCCACTTCACAATGAACACAAATGTAAAATAAAAAAATGCAGGTAGCAGCAATTTTACAAATGTTTATTTTAACACAAAACAACTAGCTATGAGAAGTATTTGGTAAATTGTTTTTTTAAAAATACCAAAATGAAACCAATTATTTTAGTATGTGAGAAACATTAAAATTATCATCCCAATTACAATGTGTTAATATTTTAAGACCTCTGAAATATTGATTTAAGACATTTTAAGGCTCATTAAGGCCTTATTTTTGGATTGATGAATTCAAACGTCATTTAAAACCTTTTTTTTTAAGAATCCACGGAAACCCTGCAAAAGCGAGCTAGTTTTACAAAATAAGGTCTATTTGCTGTTTTGCAAGTTCCCTGTTTTAATACTCAAACAAGTCAGTGAAGCCAACCTTCATAATGCGAAATACAAACCTGGAGTTTACACATTCAAGAGAACATTTCAGTGCCAACATCTGTCAAAAAAGAGCATGCACTGGCATTGGTGTTAATTTGGTCCAACTGTTTTGCAAATTGCATTCACTCAGCAATGGCATAGATCATTGTTAAGACAAGAGTGACTAATAACAGTCAGGGAGGGCTGCTCCCATGTCAGCTGGGTTCATATTTTCTTACAGTGAGCGTTTCTTGATAATTAGCAATTAGAGGTGGCACACCTGCCCACGGAGTATTGATCATCCTCTCAAATGGTCACCAGTTTACAGAGCACATCTGAAAGGAGCCAAATGTCCTCCAACACCATCTTAAGATTCAGCTTGTTGCACTGYGCCTCCGCCTCTGGATCTGCTTCCATGCAATTTGTCTGATGACTTTTCTTTTGGATTCAGTTCAACAAGCCGAGGCCATTCTGCTGACGGAGGTGAAACAATTAATACCCTGTGAAGTTATGGAGATGCACACAATGTCAGCCTGCAGGAACCAGAGGTTATTCTTCCCTTAAAGAAATGGTGATTACTTGACCTTTTTACCCAGTCAATGGATGAATTCTTGGTTGGAAACATTTTAAAGCATCTACTGATATAAAAAATATATATAGTTTGGTCGATAAGCAGTCAAGTGCAAATGGTGTGTTATGTAATCATAAGCACAATTTAGCTTGAAAAATTGTATTTTTAACAAAAATACTCTTCCTTGTCTGGAAATGTGCTTGTTTCCCAGCAACGTTCACAGTATAAATTGAACTTTTTTTTTTCAGGCTGCAACTGTTGAGGCCTTGTGTGATTTCAGCACCACTTCTAATTCAGACTTGTCATAGTCTGATATTTAAAGCAAAATGAAAATGGCATTATGCACATACAAAGAAACTAGAGGCTTTGCTTTTTGAGAAATGCATCATGAGCAATTACACCCCCCAAGAAGAGAGAGAGAGAAAAAAAAAAACAATTCAAATAAAACCTTATGYAAACATTTATTTGTGTGCATAAAATATGGCTTGCTCACATTCAGTATGAGGAAAAATCCTGCAATAATAGCCAACTAAACATATTGTTTATAACGTTAAAAAACATAATATTATTGGTATTTAAAAACAGGAACAGGAGCCACGATATGAAATATTGATAACAGGATCAAACGTTTCCCTGTATCCGTTATGCAGACTTTACAAGAGCATTTGCTCCATTTAAGAGATTCTGACACCAGAAGTTATTTTCAGGCTKTCTCCAGGGTGAGAGAGAGTTCTGTTCTGTCTTCCCTGTGTTCACATTAGGACTTGTTCATTCCAGCATTTTTTTCTTTCTTTTTCAATTCCCTCTGATCTTAACCTGCCTCAAGGCAATTTTTCAGCCTGAGTTTCCAGCGTTCACCCAAGGATGTGAGTGATCCAACAAATATTCAGGGACAGCTTACAGAAGTGAGTATTGAGCATTTGAGGGGGGCATAAAAATCATTGAATTATAAATAAATATTGTAATTATGCTGCAGTTTCCATAGCATCTGTGGTAGTTGTAAATTTCTGTTTTGCAGTTCGCTTCCATTAACCTTTACCCCAAGCTGGTTTCCAATCTGGAGTGTGATGATTCAAACACTGGAGCTCAGGTTGGAGCAGAGATGTCTGGTCACGGATATACACACAGCGCCAGACATAATAAGGGCATAAAGCATGGTAAACAACATGATAAGAGGCTGCTTTTTGATGTRGCTGCACAGGATGTAGCCCAAATTCTGATCCTGTGTTGTTGTTTTGTGATTTGTTTTGCATGTTTTGACCTACACATCCCACACACCTCACTGTTCCAAYCATTCTGCCATGCCACTCTGTTTTAGACATTTAAAATTATTTTGCACACTATTTTTTACAGCTTGTGTAACGGTTTCAGTGTAAAAAAAACATGACAATATCAGAAGAATTGTGTTTTTTAAGGTACAAAGCATTACAGCTAGATTTGCCTTTATTTTTGCCTCTGCAAAATAATAAAAACAACAAATGGTAAATGACAACAGGGTTGCAGGAAAAAACTCAGATATTTCTTTTTGCTGTTGTTTCTGCAGCAAATTTCTTCTGTGAATGACTTCATCAAATATGAATGACTGGTTTAATGAATAATTAATAAAATAATGAGTAATAGATTAGGGAGAGTTTTGATMAGATGAAAAAGGAAAGTCAGAGCTCTCAGCTAAGAGGGCAGAAAATTAATTTTATTATTTGGAGGCTGCAATAAATAGGTGGATTTATTAAAAGCAATCTGTTTGAGAGTCAAATGTAACATGCATCTTCATTATTTCAAATGCTACCAAGAAGTTATTGCTATAAATTGATTGACAACTTAGGACTTAAACTGGCAAGGTCAAAGGTATAATAAAGATAGTATCATTAAACATATTATGAATAACTCATATTGCTACAGTACATTCAGAATATAGGTTTTTAATGTGTTCTCTCTTGAGCAAATATGTGTTAATTGACAATGTATTTCTTAGCATATTAAAAATCCAAATGCTGAAAGCTCTTTTACATAATATTTCAAATGTTTAACAATACTAAATAGTGAGATTTGTYGCTGTAAATGGTTAATGATTGCAAATTGGGCATCACATTCCAACACAAAGAAACATGCTTGTCTTCTTCTGCCAGACAACAAATCCCACAAGAAGTGGATTTTTTTCTGATTCGATGCACTCTCTTTTTCCGAGATACTTTCCCCAACCGACGCGTTTTCTCCCCCTGATTTTGCCCTCCTAACTCGCCTGATAAGATTCTTGGTTCATGTGTTTTGTCTTGGCAGAGATCAGAGAGATAAGAGGTGGGCATCTGTGAATGGCAGAGCCCTGCCATCTGTCCACTGCCCATGGGGTCTCCGTAGACATAAGCTCACATGGGTGGAACATGGATAGGAAGGGATTCACTGGTTTAGTTCTGGATGCTCAACACAAATTTCAAGAATGAAAGCACATTTTACAGAATTATGCCTATGAAGAAAAGAGGAAGCAGAATGRAATTTAATTTCCTCCCATAAAGGTAAACAGTCATTGATGGTTGCTGCTTGTATGCAGAACGTTTAACAGTCGTGTGAGGTCAAAAGTAAGGGTGTCTCCTAATGCTATTGTGGGTAGGGAATAATTTACATAATGCAAGATGATAAGGATCTATAAACTCTGCAGATCAATGAGGTGCAATTACAGACCACTAGAGTTCCTTATCAGCCTTAGTTCAACTTTTTTTCCCTTTTCTGCCTGTGGTCTTCCACTTTCATTAAACCCTCAATGTGATTAGGCTAGCTGATTGGCACAACTTGAAGATTATCACAGAATGCAATCTCTGTTTGCCTGCTTACTTTTGTGTTCAAAGACACAGAAAAAAACATCCTCAAGGACACTTCCTATGTCAGGGCTAAATACTGTTCATTGTTCCAGCCATTATTATTTGTATCTCTCTTTTTTGTAATTCTAGCAATGTTAATGACTCCTTTGTGTGTGCGACCTTTTGAAATGAACACATGCTGTAATTGTTTTAAARAGAGATGTGTTTTTGGTTTCTCCTTCATCTTTTTTTTATTTTTTATTTTTTTGTAGGGGGCCATTGGGAGAACTGTGTGCTGTGGGGCTTCACATTTGTTAAAGTGCATTCACCTGTGAGGGGGTCAGAGCCATTCACGGTTAGAACCAAGAGATATGGAGGTGAGAAGAAGCCTTTTAGCAACACACAGTACACACATAAATACTCATCTAAAAAATGAAAAAAAAATCCTGAAACCTCTCCCCTTCTTAATTATTTATTTCCACACAAATGTTCTGTTAAAGTACAGCGCCTGTCCGGTGACACTGGACTAAAAAAATAATAATAAATTGTGACCACAAGATAAATAAAGTGGCCATGTGATAGCTAGTGTGTGGTCACAGGACAATTTTGAGCAGCACGTCTCTTTGTTGGAGTCAAATTTTGAATATSTTGTTGGTACGCCACGCCCTACATGTGTGTCATTGTGTTCCTGAACGCAACTTTGWCTCCTTCCACAACAAAGGCTCGGTATGAGAGAGGAGCCTGTTTTGAATGTTGAGCTTCAAAAAAGAAAGTAAAGCTTTTTGGACAAATAAAACCTCAKTCGTCAGCTGTGTCTTGTAGCTGAGGCATATAATGCTAAGAATTATTTTGTGTCTGTGTGATTAAAATGTGTGATTTATTCCCATAATACAATAAAAAATAATTCAAACATGTCTATGTAAACAATCGACTGTCTCCGCATGGAAATGACAGCAATACTTATCTTGTGGCCACACTTTACTATTACATGGTCACAAGATATGCCTGGTCAAAAAAAAAAGTTGCCACTTGGATTTAACTTAGCAAATAGGTTCTGTACCAGCCTGTGGTGGCAGTGCTATGATGTGGGGTCRCTGCAGTTGGTCAGGTCTAGGTTCAGCAACCGTAGTTGTGTTTCCATTCAATTTTAATTCGAATTTTGAGCATTTTTTAAAAAATTTTGCAAAAAGGGAAGAATGAAGAAATGCGAATCAGACTTGTTTCCATCAACTGGCTTGAAGTGAATCAATTACGTCAGACGCATGCATGTAGTAAACAGGAAGTAAAAATCGTATCACAGGACAATGGACAGAAGTTATCAGGAATGTGTTGCTACTATCGGGAAAGTTGTAATTATTCTGTCATGTCAACTAGTTTTGGCAATGTTACATGCTGTCTGATGTAGAGAAAGAAATGTGATTCTCTTCATGTTATGGGAATGACCAAGGGCGTAACTTTAGGTCTAACATTGGGTGGGGGGGTATGCTCTCTGTCCATTGAATAAACTACTTTTGTAAAATGATTCAAGATATTTTAGGGTTAAAATATATTTTA
>NW_013952415.1:3098041-3102836 GCF_001266775.1 Austrofundulus limnaeus | reverse complement strand
GAATACACCGACAGCGGGAGGAGGGTGCAGCTGCAGTCAAAGGTGCAATCGCTCTGGAATCGGTACCGTTCAGACAGCAGGAACAGCTGATCAGCCATGTGAGGTAAATGTTTGCTACGTCAGAACTTATTCAACAAATGTGTTTTCATCTCTCCTTTTGTGCATTAACTCTTTTTTTGAAAAACCTAAAAATCCACCTCAAGTGAGCGTAGTAACTTTTATGCGAATTAGAGGAAGTTTTTTCGAATCATGCTGTTTCCATTCACCTTTTCTGCTGTGATACTTCAAAAAGCCCATTAAAAAAACATTGATGGAAACACGGCTAGTTTGTGCTGAAAGAGTGAGGTCAGCTGACTACTTGAATATACTGAATGACCAGGTTATTCCATCAATGGATTGTTTCTTCTCTAATGGCACGGGCATGTTCCAAGATGACAATGCCAGGATTCATCAGGCTGGAATTATGAAAGAGTGGTTCAGGGAGCATGAGACATCATTTTTACACATGGATTGGCTCCAGAGTCCATTGAGAATTTTTGGATGTGCTGGAGAAGGTTTTGCACAGCGGTCAAACTCTACCATCATCAATGCAAGATCTTGGTGAAAAATGAATGCAACACTGGATGGAAATAAATCTTGTGACCTTGCAGAAGCTTATTGAAACAATGCCACAGCGAATGTGTGTTGTAATCAAAGCTAAAGGTGGTCCAAGGAAATATTACAGTGTGAACATTTTTTTGTGACAACCTTTTTTATTTATTTATTTATTTTTGGCTAAGCAGTTTATTTTTCATACAATGTCACCAGACAGGCTTCGTATTTAAGACATTTGTTTGAGGTGCATTTTACTGGCTTTTGTTTAACCTGATAGAATAGCTTATACCTTTTTCACCAGCTTCATATTTTCCACAAACTGATTACAAAATTCAGGATAAACATCACATTTTGGTCTAAAGAACAGGAAGTAAAAAGCATCACGCTTTGGTTTCTCATGTCATGGTGACACACTGGAGACAGTGATTAGCGAGGCCCACAAGAGAACTGCTATGTGACTCCTCATGTGTGGTCATTTACTCAGTGCGCTGCCTGCTCCCTTTCCCTCGACACGCCCACATTTGTGCCACACTCCAACCTTAGCAGTGGCTCGTTTGACTCCGTTCCCTCATCCCCTTTCTTTCTCCTCATTCCTCTATTTTTGGCATCAGTCATTCTAGGCACGTAGGGCTCAGCAMAATGTAAATTATTCAGCCTGGCTTGCCAGAGGCTGGGAGCGAATCATAAATCGCAGATGGTCTCAGGCTATTTCATACGGGTGACTGTGGTTAAACACCAATGCACAGAATCATTTTCAAACCCACACAAATATAAGGTTTCATTACGCGCTGCTCAGCGAGCGATGGTTTGATTTCAAACTCACACAGTGAGGTGTTTTGTTGGGTTCAGATTGGCTCTGTGTGCTTGTAGCCTGCAACATGTACAACAGCACCTCCAATTTCTTGCTTGACTTCCAGGAACACTTTGGTGGAGGTTAAATAACTGTCAATGAACACAGATGATGGCAGATTCTTCTAAAACTGTTCTTGTTCTCCCTCAAAGCGAGAAAGCTCTTGAAGATTATCCACTAACACTTGAACATGTCTGATACACAGATGCACATTTACGTTAAAACAAAAGCACAAGTTAAAGTGTCAAACTTTTAGTTCCTAAACCAATGCACCTATTAAGTATTTTTTGCACATTACTGATACTTCCAACAAAATTTAATAAAAATAATGTTTGCATTTTTTAAGGAATATTTCATGTAAAAAAAAAACTCACTGTTTTCATCTTTAAAGTCACCACACTTGGATTTTCTAATGGAAAAAAATATGGTAAAATGAAACTTTGAAATTTCCTGACATTTCCTGATGTTTTTCTCCTGAAAGAATACCTAAACTTTCTCTTCAAAGTGTTCTCTTTGCTGCTAACTGGTACGTCACTGCACTGGCAGATACTGTATGACGAGGCTCTTCGAGATGTGATACAAACTTTTCTTTTTCTTTTTTCCTTGTGTGCRTCATGCAGAGTTCCTGACTTTACAACCAGTCAGACTGATACCATGGAGCTGGTCCTTTCTTCTCTACTTTGTTTGTTTTGTCAGCTTYTTCGACGGCGTGAAGAGTGCCTTGAAAAATGGGCGAAGAAAGCTGGTCTGGTGTCAGGCACAGATGCCAGGGTGAGGTAGTGCTCAGTAGGGCAGCTTCATGTTTAGTGTGTCAGTTTGCCGTTTAATTACACACTGTGGGAGTCACCTTGCTGAGACCTCAGAGTCGCATACTTGAACCAAGGGCAAGGGCTTCTGTAACTTGAAACAGTGTGGTAAGGGAATGTACAAATACATCAGCAAACAACAGTTTTATTTATCTAAAAACATATATTTTTATTTTATTTTATTTTATTTTTTGCCTCTAAGCACATTTTTCTCAGGGCCTTCAATTTCTTTTTAAATGTCTCTAAATCTAAGACTGAGGTGCTGTGTTGAGAGAGAGAGAGAGAGAGAGGGTGTTGTTGGGCCTAACCCTCCCCTCTCTCCCTTTGGGCTTCCTAAATTTGTTTGGTTTGATCTATTTTGGTTAACTTAGATTTATTTAGTTTGTTTGGGTTATTTAGATTGTTTTAGTTTACTTTGGTCAATTTATTATGGTTTGTTTTGCTTAACTTTAATTATTTTTTCAACAGGATTTATTTTCTTTAGTGTTCTTTTTTACCTTTATTATTTAAACAAATAAAATCTTTAAACAATGTCCTTGTTTCCTCTTCCCTCATGTTTGTCATAATCCTTGTGCCAGATCGTGACAAATTGGGGGCTCGTCCGGGATTATTATTATGACAAGTATCTGTAACCTCTTAGACACATTATTTGCTTTTCAAACTTGCTTAAGCTTCAGCAAAACAAAGTTATCTTTCTTTTTGAGCTCATTTGTTCAAATATATTTAAATGAAAAAAGACATATCTTTCATTGTTTGTCACTCAGATGTCTAATAGAATAGCCTGAAGGTAACAACACCCCATGATATTTGAGCAGTTTTATTCATCAACTTAAAAAACCCTCATACAGTAAAACATGGAAGTAACTTAGATAAGACATCTTTGATACATAAGTGATGACAATGCATGTATTCTAAACAACAAGCATTAATGCACAGCTATCTGTTATGTCTTTTTTTTCTTCTTTTTTCCCCTTGTTACATTCTCTCCGGTATGAAAGATAACATGAGGAGGGCACAGACTGCAAACAACTCTTGTTCTGCAAAACCAGCAAACGCTCTGCTTTAATGGAATCTCAAATGTTGATTGATTTGCCTGAGCATATTTTATTGCATCTGTCATATACTCAACTCACTTAACACCTAAACAGATGGAGCACTTACCAGAAACACTCATCCTTCTCATTTTATGTAATTAGACATGATCATGTGTCGTGTTTGATCTGATAGAAAACTGACCCATCTGTGTTGACAGAATAGAATAGAATAGAATAGAATAGAATAGAATAGAATAGAATAGAATAGAATAGAATAGAATAGAATAGAATAGAATAGAATAGAATAGAATAGAATAGAATAGAACTTTAATGCCCACCGTARTGGAAATTTGTCTTTGGCTCACTAGACACGTAATATACTGAAATATACAAAACAATACATCAAGCACAACTCTAAAAACGTATAAGAATTCATAAAGCAAATTCATAAAAACATTTATACCTCCATCCCCAACATCTCAGTCAATATACATGCTATCGCTTAGTTTGATTTAGAATGGTGATGGCGCTTGGGACAAAGGATTTTTGAAAAATACTTTTTGTCAGAGGAACTCTAAATCGTCTTCCAGACTTCAAAAGCAAAAAAAAGTGTCTGACTTTTTTAGTTATTAAAGTGAAAATTTAAAAGTTTTGGAGATGAACACAAAGACAACTTGTTCATTGTCAGAATTTACTTGACTCAAGTTTCTGTTTTTCGTTAGTGAAACTTTTCCTAAATGGACTTTTTTTTTATCATTGTCACACGTGCCTTATCTACTCATGGAACTGCATCGCGCCTACACTTTTTCTGCCCRCATCATCTTCACACAAATCTCAGCTCATCCCAGGTCGTGTTAATTTCCACTAATGATTATTTGAGGAAGAAGAAGCGGTGGAGCTTTTCACATGTTGCTAACAAGTCGAAGGCTCTCACCTCACAAAGATTAAGGCCAAGCTCTTTTGTGCACTATGAAGCAAAGCCCAATAAATCCTTATTGATGCTCTAGCCGTGTAATTATCACAGGACCCAGAGGCAGAGATCAAATCTCTGTGTGCTATTGACAGTGTAGCTTGATACAAACAGGTATGTTAGATCAGGCAGCCAGAGGAACGGCTGAAGAGTTTATCAGTTTGACTCATCAGTCCTTGATAGCTTGGAAATCTCAAAGCTCTATTTTTATCTCCCTTTTCAGGATTTGGGCGTATACACCTAGGCTAATTGAAAGATGAAATTCATGAATGTGCAAGGAATATTACACACACAACAATCCACTCAGGCATGATTCAGTTAGAATAAAAAGTGATGGCAATCCAAGGAGACATAACGGTGTTTAGATTGGTGCAGGTAGAATGAATAAGTAAGAATATAATTATGGGGAAAAAAAGACCAAAAAAAATCCATCAAACTGACTCATTTCTATCATACGGAAGCGTATTGCTATCAGGCAGGGAAAAAAAAATCCGAGTGCTATCACGTTATAACGTGATACGTATCTTGTTAAAACGTGATA
>NW_013952415.1:3089439-3095839 GCF_001266775.1 Austrofundulus limnaeus | reverse complement strand
GCATGAGGTACTGAGGAGTGATGGAGGCAGGGGAAGATAAACAGTCAGAAAAAAGGGGAAAAAACAGCAGAGAGAAATGAATATGGGGGGGGGGGGTTCTTTCCCTTCCTACCTATTAATGTGCTTGCAGTGTGTGTTCTCTGTACGCATTCCCATGCCTCCGGAAGGACCGCTGTTTGTGTGCACACGGTGATGATTTTGACAGCTGGGCTGTATCAGCAAAAACAAGACCTATGAATTGCAATGGTCTGAAATGCTCAGAGCACGTATTGACTGCTAATATCTTGGCTGGGAATAGCACAAAAAACAGACCTGACACACAGAAATGTGTTGCATCTCTGAAAAAAATAAAATAAAATAAATAAATAAATAAATAGTGTAATTTTCAAGAAGCCACACTCTGATCAGCCAAACCATATTCAGTGCAAGACTTCCATGGACCCAATTGATTCAGATTTTTTAACAAGACTGAGAGCTGTGAGGTACGAAGCTAAAAGAAAAGGGAGTGGTGGAAGAATAACCCAGATTGATATCTTACCCTGGATTTGTTTTGTTTTATACTCTTTTTAATCCCAAAAGAAACAAAAATATCTGCAATTTTTCCACATAGGACAGCTAGTGAGTAGCTGAGGGGTTAAGGGTTTTACACAAAGGCCCACAGTGGAGCAAAGGAAGTTGGAGGCACGTGTGATTCCTTTTCCCCACGTTATATTTCTGTACCAGTCTGGGCATTTGAATCGGCRATGGCCAACTCTAACCTCTGCTTCATCACAGACGTACCTCAGGGAATGGTTAATGATATGCATGTTTTGTAGCTTGCTCAAGCTGTTTGTACAGTGTTTTAAACACACAACACAAAAAAATCAATCCCAATTAAAAGAGCAATATATCAGCTGTTTTGTTCAAAATGTAAATAAACAATGACCAGGTTTATACTCAAGTCCACAGTTTTGACCATTCCTCTAGTACTTCAGGGACACATAGAGGCAAACGGCCATTATTGCAGATATTCACACTGGATATTTTTGTCTGTCTGTTGCTTGTAAACTTCATTATCCTACAGGAGCTGTAATACAGATGCTGTCCTACTTGTGTTCATAGCATCTTAAAGCTTGTCATTAATTTTCATTAACTGCTGTCATCAAGGACCATTAACCAGCCCAGAGAATAATCGCTTCCCAAGAGTAGTGACCTGTTTATGATGCAGGTAAGGGTTAACAGAAACAGCCCACCTCAGATGTACCAACAGAGCAGTATCAGCACAAAACACAGCAGGCAGCCAGTAATGAGCCATTTTCTTTTCAATAATATCATCACCTCTGAAAAAAAGTAAATGTGGAAAACACTTAGCGCAAAGCCATAGGAGGTTTTTAAATGTGACATTTTAAAGTTTAACGTATGATTTTCTCCCAGACTAATAAAAGCATTGTCTATTATCTYGTAAAAGTGATGATTATATTGTTGCTTCTCTCCAGTGTTATTTGCATGAGATAAACGCTTCGACACACTTTAGTGTGTTTTGTTTCGGATGAGCTACGCAGATATAAACTATGCACCAATATTTGCAAATCATAAACGTGAAGTTCAGTGAAATTATTAAAAATTGTAAAGTGAGCCAGACAGAGCAGGGACACAACTGGTAGTGAATATGTGGTTTACTCACACAAACTTTGTGTTTGTTGTTAAATGTSAACATATGCTGTTGTGGGATGATTTTCTTCTGTTTCTTTCTATTTGTGTGAGAAATAGCAAATCGGACTCCAACTTTAAGAAAACAAGTGATGCTTATTTTATTATTATTATTATTTATTGATTTGTTCATTTCAAACATGTCAAATTCCTTGGATAGATCATRTCTGTATCTATTTAACTACACAAATACACATGTTCATACTCACATACCCAATGTGCTCACCCCTATCTAGACATACATACCTATATACGGTGCATACACACACATAATACACAAAACACATGAATCCCATTTAACATGTCTGAAAAGGGGAAGAAATAAGTAAAGCTTACTGTCCAGGTTGGCGTCTCTCGGCCCACAGTGGCTATRATACCTGTGGAAATATTTATTTTGTGGCTTTGAAACACCAGTAATCTCTGGWTGAAGTAATAGAAAACTCGGCGAAGAGCACAAAAGGTCAGGACTCTGTAAGGGAAAAAAAGTGGCATTTCTCAGTCATAGTCCTGGGAGAAAAGAAAAACAGCAGAAGAGAATTGAAACCTTCCACCTTTCAGCATCTCTGGAGTTATACTTGAACTACAGTGGGAAATGAGAACAGAGATCACTTCAGCAGATTATGAGGGCTGAACTGCACCTTTGTAGACTCAGAGACTGGGAAAACACTCATATACTCAGTAAGAAAGACACAAAACATCACTCATACTATTTGTTTAATAACAAATTTGTCACTTCTTGTTCTGTTGCACCTTTGCAGACTCAGTGCACAGTGTCACAGTGGTTACAGGTCCGAGGAGCATGTTGTTTAATCTTTTTTTTTTTGGTGAAAATACGCTTGGAAAATAAGGATTATAGAATTTTATGTTAGATTTCATAGAACCGTACAGATTCACCCATAAATCCCTGAGCTAAGATCCAAATAATAGTATCCCCATGTCAGTATAGATTACCAGACATTAATGCCCTCTACAGAGGGAAAAAATATCCTGCTAACAGAGCGTGCTGCGTAAGGATTTGCTTTTCAGCTTTTAGTGTGGCACTGCATTGAAACCCTGGGGTGCATCAGTAATTATAAGCTTTTTAAAATCACTCCAACTGACAGCCCCCAGTGTGGAAGAAAAGGATAAATGAACTGAAGAGACAAAACTACAGTTTTTACRTTTTTAAGATTGTCATGATTTCAAGACTTTTCCAGATGGTGGACATACTGTATATTTCTGTTCTAAAAACATTGAAACAGCAAGGTGCTGAATAGGAAAAAAAGATTTCTTCCTAAAGGCCAATTTAAACKAAATCTAAATTAGCAATACTTCCCCTTAATCAATGCAACAAWTGAATAAATCCACTCCAACGTTGTTCTTCAGAGCAAATTGTGAGCAATCAATCATTTCCACACCATCTTTGATCTTCTTTATGAATCTGTTCAAAATGTAAGGAAAGCTCAAGATGGCAGTGCGCGCTATGGCAGCAGATGTTTCACACCCAAGAGGGTAAACAACATTTGTAGGGCATGAAATTGATTCAAAGCTTTTTGATGGGGAAAGAGAAGAGAGGAGGACGAGAATAAACACTGAGGTGAAATAGAAACAGCAAAAAGTTTATTTCAGGCTAATTGACAATTTAAASAAAAAAAGTATGATTTATTTCATTCAAATGGTTTCTAATTAGAAGTGAAAAGAGACTCAGGTTTGTAGGAATGGAAAGAGATCTAAGCAGGCATCTCACCTTTTAGTGTAAAAACCTGAGGCTAGTCATGCGACACATATGGTGCATTTTTCCCTCCCATAACGCCTTGGGTTTGAGGGGAGGTGACATCTTCCTAAAGTACAGTGAGCTGTCGGGCCTGAGGGTTGAGTGAGAATGGGTGCTGCATCCCCTTAAAGCTGTTCGTCTCCATTTATTCTATTGTGACTGAACAAAAAGACCTTTCASTTAGAAGAACGTCATTGCTTAGTTTGCATGTTCAAAACATATGTTTGTTTAAAATGTCAAATAAATAAATAAATAAATAAATAAATAAATAAATAAATAAATAAATAAATAAATAGAAACACTGAAATTTGTTTGTTGAGATCCAGCTCTTGCTTTTTTTCCAGTCTAAAACTTGAGTTGAACCTTTTTTTGTCAGGATTTTCAGCAGCATCATTGATGCCTGGAACACCTCAGGCTGATCCACAAGCTCTCCCAAGCCACCCTCTTCCTCTCTCCTCAGCATTCTAAGTGTAATCCCAGATCAAAGGTCTCAGAAAATCAAGACCGATTTTCATGGGTAACAGCAGCTTTAATGAAATGAAACATTTTTTTAAATAGTTAAACTTTGGGGGGCTACTTTGTTATTTTTCAACTTTGCAACATAGGTATAAGCGAAAACATCCTTGTGGTACTGAAAAACGTGATGTAGCATAAACACACAAATGTTTTATTTATTTATGTATTTTTGACAAGTACAAATCTGAAGCATAACGTTGTGGTTGTTTTGCTAGCACTAAAATTAAGAAAATGTTGCAAAAAATGAGTGTTTACTAAATAATTGTTTTATTGTGTCAAGTCCTTGGCAGGGGGAATAACAGTAGCTGTGATATTTCATGATTATGTTGTTGTTTTGCTTCCAGCTGCTCCCTCCTGCAGGAGTCACCACGGTGGGCGAACGTGCATGAAAGATTTGGCAACTTTTGTTTTTTTTTAAAGTTGGATGCCCTTCCTGACGCAAGCTGGGCAACCACCAAGATACTGAGCTGACCCACCAAGCTACCACAGCCCCAGATCGCATTGTTATATTCAAGTGCAAATATTTGCTATCGATTTTCAAACTACAGCTGGAGCAAATTCAATCATCAAGATTGTAGTGGGTGTTTTCTCATCAGACAATATTTTCTAGACAGAAACTTGAAAAAGGACAAAAAAAAATAATCTCATTATTTTTTATCTGGATGTTTTGAACAACAGTGGGGCAAGAGGAAGAGGGAGGTTTGATGTTATTTACTTGGAATATTTAT
The DNA here is from genome assembly GCF_001266775.1 of Austrofundulus limnaeus. Classification (NCBI taxonomy): domain Eukaryota; kingdom Metazoa; phylum Chordata; class Actinopteri; order Cyprinodontiformes; family Rivulidae; genus Austrofundulus; species Austrofundulus limnaeus. The sequence continues at coordinate 3,091,153 of NW_013952415.1, read as the reverse complement.
CCTGTGATGCTGAGAATCAGATTATATTAGTTTTCAGTATGTTGGAGGATAAATCTCAAGAATTTAAATAAAATGTCTGATAAATAAATAATAAATAAACTTTCAACAATAGTCTTACATTTGAGCACTGTAAGTTCCCTTTACCTGAAGCAATATAAARTTTCTTGAGTGCTTTAAGCGAAGGAGTTTAAGTWTCTTGGGATTTTGTTCACGAGTGAGGGAAGAATGGAGCGTGAGCTTGACAGACAGATCTGTACAGAGGTGGTTCAGAGGGAGCTGAGCTGTAATATTAAACTCTCTGTTTACTGATCAGTCTATGTTCCTACTCTCACCTATGACCATGGATTTTGAGAAGTGACCGAAAGAACAAGATTTTAGATACAAGTGGTCAAAATGAGTTTTCTCTGCAGGGTAGCTGGACTCTACCTTGGAGATCGGTTATCCAGGAGAGACTTAGAGTAGAGATGCTGCTCCTCCACATCCAGAGGAGCCAGTTGAGGTGATTCATCTGGTAAGAATGTCTCCCGGACGCCTCCCTGGTGAGGTGCTTCAGGTATGTCAGACTGAGAGGAGACCATTGGGAATACCCAGGACATGCTAAAGAGACGATCTCACTGGGAACACCTTGGAATCCTCCCATAAGAGCTGGAAGATGAAAGTGAGGTCTGGACCTTCCTGCTCAAGCAGCTGCCCCCTCAACCTGACTCTGGATAAAGCCAGAGATGGATAAAGTTCTAAATATTGTTTTTTTTCTCATTCTCTGACTAAGACATGTAAAGCGTTATTTATATTTAAGATCTGTTACTTTTTATTGTGAATATGCCAACATCTTAACCAGGATATTTTGAAAGAAAAGCAGCAGCTTTTGTCTCGGTATCTCTGGTTAAATAAAAATTAAACACAAATCAATATAAACCTATGATAGATGGATAGATGGATAGATGGATAAATAGATAGGTAGATAGGTGGATAGGTAGATGGATGGATAGGTGGATAGGTAGATGGATGGATAGGTGGATGGTAGATGGATGGATAGGTGGATGGTAGATGGATGGTAGATGGATAGATGGATGGTGGATGGATGGATGGATGGATGGATGGATGGATGGATGGATGGATGGATGGATGGATGGATGGATAGATAGGTGGATAGGTAGACAGGTGGATAGACAGGTGGATAGGTAGGTAGGTAGGTAGGTAGGTAGGTAGGTAGGTAGGTAGGTAGGTAGGTAGGTAGGTAGGTAGACAGATAGATAGATGGATAGATAGGTGGATAGATAGGTGGATAGATGGATAGATGGATAGATAGGTGGATAGATGGATAGATAGATAGATAGACAGGTGGATAGGTAGGTAGGTAGGTAGGTAGGTAGGTAGGTAGGTAGGTAGGTAGGTAGGTAGGTAGGTAGGTAGACAGATAGATAGATGGATAGATAGGTGGATAGATGGATAGATGGATAGATAGGTGGATAGATGGATGGATAGATAGATAGACAGGTGGATAGATAGGTAGGTAGGTAGGTAGGTAGGTAGGTAGGTAGGTAGGTAGGTAGGTAGACAGATGGATAGATGGATAGATAGGTGGATAGATGGATAGATGGATAGATAGGTGGATAGATGGATGGATAGATAGATAGACAGGTGGATAGATAGGTAGGTAGGTAGGTAGGTAGGTAGGTAGGTAGGTAGGTAGGTAGGTAGGTAGGTAGGTAGG
>NW_013952415.1:3076917-3089399 GCF_001266775.1 Austrofundulus limnaeus | reverse complement strand
ACTCCCTGCCATACCCACATGTCGTGGTGTCCTTGAGCAAGACACCTAACCCTAACTGCTCCCCGGGCGCCTCACATGGCTGCCCGCTGCTCCACTTGGATGTGGATAGGTCAAATGCAGAGCACAATTTCGTCATTGTGTGGAAACATACACTGATGACCAATAAAGCACCTTTACCTTTACCTTAGATAGATAGATAGGTAGACAGGTTATAGGTGGATGGTAAATGGATGATAGATAGATACAGGTGGATAGATAGATACAGGTGGATGGTAAATGGATGATGGATGGATAGATGGATGGATGGATAGTTAGATAGATAGATAGATTGATAGATTGATTGATTTATTGCCATGTGTGTCAAAACACCTTAAGGTGCCTAGCCCTTACAGGTTCACAAGACATAACAATCACATTCTCAGTGGCAGATAAACATTTTTTAAAACAAAAAGTGTTCTCTTCCTGATGAGCCAAAATCTTAACATAAACTGAAACATAAAATGCATAAATAAATACTGCACTTTATCCTCATCAACTAAATTAAAAAAAATCTGAATGCACATCAAAAACTTTACCAAATAATTACTTTCTCAAAATTGTATACAAAAGACAAACAAACAAAAATGTCCTGTCCTTCTCATTTTCACCCAAATCACACAGAGAACACATATGATCCTCCTCTGGAACTGAACAAAAACATCCAGTCTGCAGAGCCAAGTCAAAGAGCCAGATCTAAACTGTGCACAGACAGACTTTTGTTGTTTAGTTAAGTTCCATGTAACATATGGCTCAGGACAGGCAGATCGGTRTGATTATTATAGGTTAACTTATTTCTATAAATACACTAAAAATCTGTCTCTTCAAATATTTTCTCAATTATGTTTTTAATTATATGTATATATTATAAAACATGTATAATAGTTTAGACAAATGTGATTAGTGCTACATCGGGATAAATGAATTTACCTCACACTGTGTGGGTTAAAAGCCTTCAAACATCAAGTACTTTCTTGCCGGTTGCTTGTGAAGCTTCCAGTTTCCAGGTGACTTTTGTTTGGATTCCGTCTCTCTGTTTTAGGTATGCATTAGAGGGTGAAAACAGCGAGGAGTTTGTCAGCAGTTGAAAGCTGGAACTGTGTGAACGTGGGTGGAAAGAGGTGGCTCAGCAGACAGCTACTTTTGGTTTCTTGCCGGGTCCTTCTGTGGCTCTGAGCAGATGTGCTGTGCAGGAGCCGTATTTCTTAGCTCGGGAAAAGTAATGTGACTTCCTGCATGGGGAAAATCCTGAGCTTGCCAAACACACAAGCATGTTTCAGCAACAAAGGCACACACACACACACACACATACACACCCACACATAGCAAGTACCGACTACCATTGATTGTTGCGTTGTAAATCATTGCCCTCTCCCTGGTCTATTAAGATATGGAAAGCTCTACGTGGGATTTATTCAGTCAATCTATTTTACCAGTCTTTGGTCTCAGTGCTGCCATCAGGCTTGTACCTTTAAGTGCCTTATCACTTAAATGCAGCTGTGATAAACTGTGTGTTCAGCTGCAAATGTAAATGTGACTTTCATTTTTAATATGAAGTGTATTTATTTCAAAAACACGTCCTATTTTGCATATTTTTGCAAACATGTTTTTTGGCAACTTTAAAATTTCAGTTAGTACCAAAAGAAATTGAGACAGAATATTTCCTTACCTACATATTATTGTCTTCAAAACACTGATTATTAACATGTAAGTTGTTTTTGCAAGAGAAAATAAAATGTGACCAAAAGATGGAAGCCATGACTATTTATTGTAGCTAATCTCAAACCCAACTATCCAACAGTGGTTCACGTTTAAATCAATAGGATTATATTAATAATAATTGCATCTGCAGTGTGTTTAACTTTCTTTTTTATGTTTTTGCTTGTTTTATTTTAAAATTTTGTACATGTTAGACACTTAAAACATTTTCTTGAACTTRTGGCTTTGCAAATGTTGCATACAGTCATTTTTTATGTTTTCTAACTGGCAGTAATTGTGATTAAAGCTTGTGTTTTGAGTGAACAATTTGTTTTGAACCTCCTCCATTAAGGATATATTCCCTGGTAAACTTTGCAACAAGTGGTTAAAATAGGACTTGTGAGCCGTCTTGCTATGAGGCAAAATACAGCTTTTGTACAGGCGTCTGAGAACATGACTGACCTCCGGACTTTAATATTTGAAAATGCATATAGATATGAAAATTTAAAAAAAAAACTTCACTTTTTGAAATGYTAAAAGACGCAATAGAAAAGTATACGATTCAAATGGAATCGCACAAACATTTAAGAAGAAAACAGCATGCTATGCTGCAGCCATTGATCACAGTCCCTCATGCAATGTCAAACCTGCACAAGTTCCTGTTCCTCTTTTTTTGTGAGATGATAAACTGAGCTGAGGACAAACAGAGTGAGGCTCAAATCAATAATTCAATTTACAACATGAAAATTACTTGAGGAGAGAGAAGGGAGGAACAAAAATAAAACAAACAAAAAAAGCAAACTGATAATCTTCCGTCATTCCCCTTGTGTAAGTGGGAATCAATCAAAGGTTGAATTTCATACAATGTGCACCTTGGAAATCACAATCATCCGTCACAATGGTGTCTTCTGGAGTGAAGAATAATGGTAAACCTGCAAACAACTGTGAGACACTGACTTTCTTTTTACTCTGTTGCTTGTATTTTATTCTCACAAGTGACTTTTGAGAAGAAAGCAGACAAACAGACTCGTCTTTTTTCTGTGCAACATTAACATAAATCAAGTATCTGCTGGGAAAAAAAAAGAAATGTTCTTTTGTGTGTGTGTTTCATATAACTCTTCTCATTGTGTTTCTGTTGAAAACAGAATTTGTTGGTAATGTAATGAAAGAATTGTAGCTTGATTTTCAATTCACAAAATTCAATTAAACTTAGAACAAACAAAAAAAACCAGTTTGTTGTATTAAATTTTGTTTTTTGAGCAAGAACACTGTTAATTATCAGCAAGTTCTTAGAACCAGAAAGCACATGTTTAAAACTGCAAATCATTTAGTTGTCAAAAATRTATTTTTCTTCTCAAACTGTGATGCAATTTTATGAAAATTAGCATGTTTTGATTGTGACTACAGCTAATTAAATCAAATGTTTCTCACTGAAAGAACGATGTTTTGAATTATTTGACGTCTTGATAGTGATGCAAAACAAACTAAAGAACCACAATTATGTCAGTTTGACAATCAACTCATGTATTCTTATATTAATAAATAATTTAATACGATTTTAACAGTTTACATCATAATGAGCTGGATTTCTGCCTCACGGTTTGGGCCCTATTTGAAGACAACTCCAGAACAGAAAGTCTTACTAAACTACACTTTCCCCTCATGTGGATGAAGAGTAGTTTACATGAAAGTGTGTGGGTTTATGTGCCTCACTGTGAGTAACACTGAGGGAGCAGAGATCTCATCTCACCGCGACCCTTTGCCCCATGACTCACAGACATCCGGTATCAAGACTTTGGCTTCGGGGCTAATGTCATCTGCAAAGCCAGAAGAATAGATGTGGCATGCCAGCATCATACACCTCCCACTCATCATGCTTCACTGCTATCTCATAAAATCCCCACGGATAATGGCCATCCTCCTGTCTGGTACACGTATGTATGCACATGTGTAAGTGCYCACATACACACAGAGGGAAAGACAGAGGGAGAGAAAACAATTGACAGAAAGCCCTGAAGATGTTTCTGCTGCTTCTTCAAGCTGAGTCAGATTTAGGAAGCAGCCAAAAAAGCACATAAAGGACAGATGTACAGCAAGTGGACAGTTAAAAAACAAAGAAAAAAAACTTGTTTTTGTTTGTTTAAGTATCACTCATTTAAATGCAATAAAAATGGATCAAAAATGTATGCAGTTTTAAATATGTAAAACACAACTTAGTAAAAAAATAACTTTTAGACACATAAGGTACCTTTATTTGTAAGTTGTTTTGTTTTGTTTTGTTTTGTTCTACTGCATTTTAAATTGGGGAGTAAGTTAAATTCCACAATATCAAAACTTCCATGCATCACAAGTTTACAACCTGCAATGCACCATCTACATTACAAGCTTATGGTTACTTCCTGCCTCTATATAGCCTGACCCAGGCTGTAAGAGACTTTATATTTGCATATTAGGCAATTCAGGTTGTCTTCTTTCAGTTAACTTTTTTGACCTATTGCGTTCATCTATAGGCTCCACAGAGTCCAAAATCTGTGGCAAGCTCCCTATGTCCCACCTGCGGTACACATGATTGATTGATTGTAGAATTGGCCAATCAGCTCTGAGTTTCATTCTAACACCACATCTGTGTAGCCAATCAAGTTATTTTTCATTCAATCTGCAGTTTTGCGGGGTGAGGACCTTGTGTGGAGTCAACATGAAACTTGCTTGTTCCAAAATTTCTGACGTGGCAGCCATTTTGTCGCCCGAGTGGTGACAACAGGGCCCTTTCCCATTCGGTGGCTACACACTCGCCCTAGTCCCCACTCACTCAGTTTGCACGTTCCCACGGAGGGTTGGTCATATTAAGTCTCATCTGAAACCAATTAGGTACGAGGGCGAGCGGCTTATTAAGCCCTCCACAGCGAGTCTACATCCGATGCAGACTTGAGCAGCAGGTGCAGCACCAAATAGTGGTTGGTCATGGAGCACGGGACATAAATAAAAGTTCCACATATGTTTTGTACACATATTTACTAAGTAAAMACCTCACCAACAAATATAATTTCACATTAATCATGTTTAATTCAATTCAAACTTTATTAAGGACACAGAACCCTGGTCCACATTTTAAAAAAAGAGGAAAAGAGAAAAGAAAGTAAAAGTAAATTAATTATTTTAAAAATATTAATAGTGCAATTACTTTGATAAGTTACCACACTGTCTTTGTTACAAATAGTCATATCTGAAAACTCCCTAAAATGTGGGTCTAATTATTATTATTTTTTTTGGTCTATTAAAAAAAGTGGTTGTTCTCCTGCATTCAATTGCTTCCAGAGCTTGGACTGTTTCCATGGTGACGACAGCTTCCTGTTCCTGTAGTGTGAGGACAGCCCGTCTCAAAAGCAGAGGGTGTATACAGCGCCATCAAGGGGACTCAGTTCAGCTGTGAGGGGGCTTCACAGCGAGTGTAGTGTATAGGGAGTAGGGCGAGYGTGCAGCCACTGATTGGGAAAGGGCCTACAAATGAAACTTGCTTGTTCCAAAATTTCTGGCGTGGCAGCCATTTTGTCCACCGAGTGGTGACAACAGCTATAGAAAACATGTTTTTTATGACATTTTTTGGACAATTAGCTGGCTAAACCTGCTGTTAAACAGGAGACATATTTGTTATGAAGTGTTCAAGACAAGAAACAGGGATTTTTGTGGCCAGGAAATGGCAAAAAAAAAGGATTACACTGTCGTCCGGCCGCCATTTTAAATTGTTTTTTGGAAGAAAAAAAGGACAAAATTTATGTAAGGTAAGTGAAAAACRTTTATTTCCTTGCTGYTGGTGGTTTAAAAAGCTGTGTGGATTTTAATGCTTTGAAAAAAGYGAGGATTTGTTTTTTGTCGTGGTTTGGCTGTTTGTTGGTGGGGATTTGCTGCATGTCCCCCAGCTGCAATTTATTTTGCTGATAATTAATATTGTTTTTTCTGTTTGAATCATGCTGTTAGTAAATATGGATGGTAGAMTATGATTTATTCATATTTTATTGTTCATTTGAGTCATCAGTGAMGTMTTTGTGTTGAAGCATTTARAAATTAGTGTTTGGAAAAAAATTGCCCAGTTTGGACGTTTGCTGGATTCCTGTCCAGGTATGATGGACATACTGGATTATATTATGTCTCAAATATTCATGTTTGATGCTATTGYAATTTTGAACTGGTAATAGTTGGGAATCAATATTTTTAGCCCAGTATTTATTTTCCCTTAATATCTCCATCCCTTTATGTTCTGGAAAACTTTATAAATCTTGTGAGTTTATTGTATTTTAACTTCAATAATTGAACACAAGTCACAGTTACAACATTATGACTTATAAAATTAAACATTCAAATGGACAGCTTTAGAGACCAAGGTTGTGAATTTACTCCAAAGAGCAGTACTTCATTTAATTTGAACATGTTTTTATTTTATTTTTTTAAGAAATTTTAGGCCCAGCAGTTTGCACAGGTTACTTTTACTTTAGGGAAAACATGTATTATATATTTTGACTTGGGTAAAACTTTAGAAACTTTTTTGTGCACATGTCTGTTTCATTTTAGCAAATGTGCAGCTTTTTCACTGCTTTTGTGTCTTAAGAGGGAACTGGAACTWAATTTATCTCTCTCTCTAAATTCATTTAGACGGTGTACAGGTCATAGACAAACTGCCCAGAGGCATTTCTAAGATGCCAACACTGTACAACGACTTTGTCTCTGCTTCTGAGAAATATATTAGACCATGGAGTCAAAGTCTTTATGATGCTATCTTTTCAAGAAAAATAGCAAGACTCAAGAAACACTTCAGTTAATAGCCCCACATGACAAATGGGCATAATGAAATAGCAAAAATACCATAAATCATATCTTACTCTAGATTGTTTGTTACTAAAATGATGAGTACCAAAGGTTTACTTATAGAGTACTCTCACAGTGATTTTAGGCCAAACTACAATGTTTCTTTCTCACTTTCTAAAAACATCTATATATACAGTATAAAAGTCATTTAACTGTCTGCTCTCTCCATGACGCTGGACAAACCCAGCTGCTCTGTCACTGTGTTTTTCTGTGGCCTTCACTCTATTTGGTTTTTAATAAGGCGAGTTTGAGATATCCGCTCTCACTGTGCTCTGAAGGCAGGGCTGTGGAAACAGTTCATAGAAGCAGAGGAAGATAAGATGACATGCAGTCTGGAAAAAAAAAAGGAGATGACAAGATAGTGTGTGGGGTGATAATGAAATATTGCATACAAAGAGATGTCATAGCCTTGACAAAATGGGCTTGGTTGCTGTGTGTCTGTGAAAAGTGTCATGGGATGAGCTTATCAACAAGCATTTGTTCAATGAATCAGCTTTTATGTCTCTTTTTGATGACAACTTTTTTTTTTTTACAAAAGAACAGCAAATCAAAATAAATCTGAAGAGTTTTGAGTAATTTATGGTACAAACGAAGTTTGACATTTAAAAATTGGATTTTGAAATAGATGATATTCTTATTATGCTTTTTTTCCACATTCTATTTAAATTGTATGTTTCCTGTTTTGTTTATGCACCCCCACACACCCTTTTTCCTAAAAGTCCAGTTGCCTTTATTTGAACCAGACCAGACTGGGAACGTTCATCATATAACCCCTTTTTTGTGCACTAGGTTTAGTTTTACTTCATATCCAACACCTGGATTCAGTTTCCAATCTGCACACCTGTAGCTCAGAGTAATTACTTTCCTCCAAGCATACAGTATATACTCCCTCTGTTACCTTTTTATTCTTTGCTCATCACCCCCTTCCGTTTGCTTATTTATTTATTTCTTTTTCTTTTTTTTTTTGCATTTTTTTTAAATTTCCAGTTTACCTCTGTTCAGTCTGCCACCTGCTAGCTTTCTTAATTTTGTAAAATAAAAAGGATTTCTGACTTCATCGCTGCTGCTATGTTTTCCTGGATTCTCATCATCCAAAGCACCAAACAAACCTTTTGTACAGACAGAACTGAAACCAAAATTCCCACAAGACAGGTCAGTGTTCGTTTGTGTTATACACTGAAAATGGAAATATTTCTAAGGGGAGCAAACTGCTACTTCAGTCCACAACTTCACTTTTTTAAAATTTTAAGTAATTAGCTTGAATGGTAAATGGACTGATATTAAACAGTGCTTTAGGCCCCATGGGGGTCCCCAAAGTGATTTACACTTCAGCCATTCAGGTATGAGAGAACCTTTAGGCCATAATTTAAACTTTATTTTACATGTAATATCAAACCCCCTCACACATAGGGTTTGACAGTACATGTGAGAGCAAGTTTGAATTATGGCCTAAAGGGCCTCTCATATTCACCCATTTACACACACATTCACACACCGATGGTGGTAAGCTACAAAGTAGCCACAGCTGCCCTGGGGCACACTGACAGAGGCAGAGCTGCCATGCACCAATGCCACCGGACCCTCTGGAACGGGGTATCAAACTGGCAACCAAAACTCCCTCCCCCCAGCCATGAATGGAAAAACTTGCAATATAAAGTTGTGGAAATGATTGCTGTATGGTGTGTGGCATTAACATTAGGATAAAAAATAAACATTTTTTCTAGCTTATGCTCATACTTTTTGTTAAGCTGTCCTGTAATGTTTGTGTAACATAATGCAGAGGAGATAAGCTTGTCTCAATCCTGCTGAACAAGGAAACCTCATTTTTTAAGAATGTTTCAGTGCTAGCCTTAGAGGTAGTGTGATGTGAACTACACAAAAATTGCATACTGTTAATGAATTTGCAGTATTTGATTTTCACTGTCTAGATTTGACTCATGTATTTGATTCATTTGCATTTTTATAGTCATTTACACATGGCCTGCAATTTTAAGGGAGTTGCAACAATTTTTTTTCATGAAATTACATGATTACAATCTCAGCGGTAGACAGTGAAGTTTTGCACGGTTTACCTACTTACACCCACATTAGGCCAATTCATTGTGTGTTCAGAGCTGACTTCAAATGCCAACTAAGGTAAACTATCCACTGGGAATGAGGTGAAATATTTTGACAGGGACAGTACAGAGCAAGTTTTCAGTCTAAGCAAAGCTAAATGCCAATGTGAATTTATAAATGTTGTAGAACTGCAGCCAGTCTTTCAGTGTTTGTGGTTCTTGGACTTGCATCACAAAGCTGCTGTCAAAATAATAATCATTGTTTGTGTTTTCCCGTTGCTGTGTCAAATGAAGCTTTTGATGTTATATTCCTCATTTTCTTTGCTTTATTTTTGGTGTGTAAATAAATGTTAAAAATGAATTCATGACATTTTTATTACTTTTTCAAATATATATGAAAGGCTTTTTCATGCTGTTTCAAACTTGTCAGTTTAGTGATTGTAATTTTTATTCTTTTTTTTACCGACATTCAGATTCAACATGCTCTTTATTGTTTCCACATTAATATAAAATACTGTGAGAAAGAAGAAGAAAAGGGAGTRCAGCATCTTCTTTTAGACTTCTGTGATTCTTTTTGTTCTGAATTTGGGAGTTGGTAAATCATATCAGTGACCCCTAAGATGCTCCGATCAGTTTTCATCTTGTTCATTTTGTATAAACCTCAGATGTGTCTGGATGTGGAAATTAAGATGGGAATGACTTCTGGAAATTACATTTAAAGCCGTGATCAGTAGTGACACCATTGTCTACCTTGCACTGCAGTGGCCACAATAAAATCAGCTTTAAATGAAAACTTTTCTGATTTGATGAAGTTGCCATTTTATAGGAAGGTTTTTTTTATACATTTTTTTTTTTACTTTCATATGCTGATCGCCATGTATCTAGGTGAAATAAGTAAGCTCTAAGACTGGAACACCACTTCAACTTAATTTGCCCTAAAAGCACTCTAATACCCGGATCCAAAATTATACTTAGTCCMTTACCTCATTGGTTTCAACAGTGCTTGACAGCGGACACTGTAAGAGCTGGGAGAAATCGGCAGCACACTTTCCGGTTACTTGTCTTTTTCAGCATGCCRCTATCATTTTAGGAGATGTTCTGTGCAATACACAGAAATTTGAATTACAAATATGCTGGCTTGCACTTGCACCTCAATTTAAAATGTCATATTGAGTCAAATTGCTTCCCCCGCTGTCGTACTTAGACCAACAGAAGACTTTTAAAGCTCTAAATAAAGAGGGATAGCGGGGTTGATCATGTTTATTAAGTCTGCCTGGCTTCATGTGCAGGGAAAAAAAAAAGTGCTCCGTGGCAGCCTACAGGAATGGTGTTGTGTGAAGCTGAGTAGATGTGAAATGTGGGCACAAGCTGTGGGCGAGATCCACTTCCTATGTCTCCGTAGAGATGACAGGGAGACAGGAAGGCCCTCTGCACAGTCGGCTGTTACTAATTCAAGATGGCAACCACAGTCAGAAGAGCGGGCATCTAATGATAATGTGCATGAGGAGGTCATTGCTGGTGACAACAGTGCAAAACATCTGTTTGTAGCTACTATGTGAAATACCTTGTTTAATTTTCTGCTTGATAGAGCTTCGTCCCTTGCCATCTGTCTATACTGTAACATTTATCAGTGACACAGATGGGAGTATGGAGACAATAAATGATTTGTTTACAAAAGAAGGACATTTGCCTTTATTTGTTCTTCATAAATAATTGTCAAAAACAAAGAGGCAGCATATAACCTTTGTATATAAACATCTGTATGATACAAATCTCCAGAAAGTCATTGATAGGTTTTCTGCTAGAAAAGTTAAAAACATATCCTATTTTTCAATCATTCTTTTTAACATTTAAATCATTTATTTGGGGTCTAAATAAAGTGGAACTGCAACGCTTTGGTCTGCATTCCTTATTGTAACTCCACAAGCCCCAGTTTCACCCACTTTCTGAGGTGTGTCTCAGATCAACTTTTGAGGCTGTCTCTTTAAATCCAAACAAGGCATTTCTGACCCAGAGCCAGATTCAAAATGACAAAATTATAGTTGCTAAATCCAGACCTTATTTGGTAATTCTATTTCAAATAGTATAACAGATTGGGTTGAAACACATGACCCATAAAGAATATTGAGATATCTGCAAAATTGAACTTCTCTGCACTCCTAAAGACTCCAGGTACACAACAAAATTTATTTAACAGCTAAAAAAGTCCATTTTATATAAGTACTCTTTAGAATGCATGCCTATACCACATTTATCACAACTCTAGCTGACCTAGCTAAAATGTTGAACAAACAAAAACAAAGTTTAGATTCATTAGATTTGTAACAAATATGAATCACTGAGAACATTTGAAATGTTTATCCAAAATAATTTTTAAATGATCAATAATTCCTGCACATTGAAGACTAAAACACACACAGACATTTTTTTGAGCAGTCATTTAAAATGATAAAGGGTCTGGTAAGTGCTTCTGTAATAAAGTAGGCTGTTCCACAGTTTAAGGGCCACTAATAAAAATCTAGGATCTAGAAAGGTCTAAGCACACTTGATGTGTGACGTTAGTCTTCCTGCCAGAATGTGATGCCGTAAAGATTTTATATAAGCACTGTGGCACCTTAAAATTACGGTCCAATTCATTTTGTGCCTCTTTATTTTACACCCAATACATTTATGTGTCAGGATTCCTGTTTTGTTTTGTTTTGTTTTGTTTTATTTTATTTTATATATAGTTTGTCTAATAATCATTTCATTGCATGATGAGTCTGAGTAGGGCTGTTTCTGGGTGGTGTTGGTTCTGACAGGGCCAGATGATTACCATGCACCATTATTAAGGCTGAGATGAATCACAATTCTTGGTCTAACCTTGATTTCAATGTTACAACTGCTTAAGAACCATCTCTGTGCTTTAACAAAGAGTTTAACTTCCCTGTGTTTCAGAATTCTCTGTATTCTCCAATAAACTACTCTCTGAAGTTCAATCACGTCACAACATAATATGGAATGTTCTGTATTTGCCTTCAGAGAACATCCCTCCTGAGTAGSGGTGGGCATATTGATCCAAGTTTTGATACTATAGATGTACCAAGATGAGCATTAGTATCAGATTGATACTAGCGGGATGAGCTTGATTCTTTTGTTTACTTTTGCACTGCTGACTTTATTTTTCATAAATGAAGTGAAAAATAAAGTCAGTAGAGCAAAGTCTCCAAATTGTCTGGAGTAAGTCATTAGTACTTTACATCGCCCCTGCGTCCAATGAAAGGAATTTGATTAGTGTGTGATTGACATTGTTATATTTAATTTTTATACGTTGTTGCTTCTTGCTTGTTATTTTGCGCTAGTGACTTTTTTGTCAATTTTTTATAAGTTGGAGATAATACAGGAAAAATATATTTCAACTTATAAAGTTCCAGTCCAGAAAAATAAAATGCCATGGTTGAATGCCTCTATAATACATCTCCTAAAGTTGAAAGCTTCTTCAATGAAAACTTATAGAATATCAAAAACTTCTGAAAATCGGTCTCGTTTCAACAGTTACCGAAATAAATGTGTTGCTGAGTTACGCAAAGCCAAACATCAATAATTTAAAAATCAAATTATTTCAGCCAGTAAAAATCCAAAAATATTATGGGAAATGGTTAAGTCAGTGACAGGTGAAAATAACAATAAAACATTTAATAACAATTCACAAATCTCAGTAAATGGACTTCTTGTTTCTGATCATGAAAAAATTGCTAACCTTTAATGAATATTTTATTTCTTCAGCAAGGACATCATTACTGGGACAAGGTAATAGTTGAAAGTTATTTAAATATCCTGACACTTCAAAGG
>NW_013952415.1:3073377-3075304 GCF_001266775.1 Austrofundulus limnaeus | reverse complement strand
ATCTAAAATATTTTATCCTGTTTTATCATAATTGACAAACCAAAAGTAAAATTATTCAATGAACATGACAAGTATCGGTACTGGAATCGGCAATGCTTGCTCTGTATTGGCATCAGATTGATACCCCTGAGGGAATACAAGGAGACATCAACTCACCCATAGAAAGGGCATTTGACAAAACAAGATTATTATTTTGAAAGCTGTGCATAGAGGTTACTGTGAATATTTTTGTATAGATAAATAAAAAAATAGAAATGTTTTGCAACAAAGTACATCATTCTTTTATAGGCAACACAGTAAAGTCTGTATAGGAATAAGAACACCTAGTTGCAGTGTTGGGCGCAGATCCCCTAAAGCACTAATAGGGGAACTAATTTCCTGATTAGTGCTTTAGGACTTTTGCTAATTTTAGAATTCATTAGTGGATTAGCACTTGCCAAATTTAGAAGCGCTAACTGAGGTCTATAAATGTTATTAATCAACATTATTTTAAAATGCTGAGGGTGAAAACGGTCACACATTTTGTTCATATGTGTGTCACTTATCCACTATGCAACATATTGGCAATAAAAGAACTTAAATACAGCTGTGGCATGTCAATGATAGGCATTAAGAGAGCAACATGGCAATATGTGACTCATGTTTGTTGAAGAATGTTCATGGGTTGACTGKGTTATTTAGGTGCTTTAGAATTGGCTTTCACTAAAATTTTTAGTGTGTTAGTGCTTTACACTTAGGGGACCTAAATATTTGAGTTAGTGTTTTAGAGCTAGTGGGACAATTTTTTTAGATTAGTGCTGTCCATCACTGCTCAGTTGTAAAACACCAACAGTTTAATCATGTTTAAAGATGCTATGTTTACTGAAAACATGTCAAGCCTAATAAAAGTATTTCAAAATCTTCAGCAAGAACAAAAAAAAAAAGATAATAAAAAGTACTCTGAGAGCTTTAAAGCCTTCAAAACTTGAATGCATACCAATGAAGTTATGTCTGAGGTTGAAAAACCACAGTGAGCTTTAAGGTGGTTCTTAGAATAACTTACATGGTGTAACTGATGACAACTAGTCTCCAACCATTGTTGGTAATTGGCTCCTCTGCTGTTTCTGAGAATGTTCTGATTTTGTCAWATTGATTCATTTTACTCCTGAAGATATTCTGAATAATGTTAAGAATTCTGAGCTCCACTTAGATGAGASCATGTCTAAAATACTGTGACTTTAACAGAAGTTGGACAGTTTATTGATGGGACTGCCAAGACTGAGCCCACAGAGAACTGGATGAAGAAGACTGGCTGAGGCAGTGAGGAGAAGACTCTGTTGGTAGAGTAAGCTTTTTTGCCTGCTATTGAGAGTGACCACTTGGAACAAGTATAAACACTTTTGCCGTCAGAATTGATCCATCAAGCTTTACCACGAGAAGCGTGTCTGGGTGAGTGGGTCTTCAACTTTCCTTAGCATCATATCTCCCACCAACAGCTTTTCTCATTTGCCTTGGATTTTGATTTCATTTTTTTTTTGTATGTAGTTCGTTTGAAAGTAACATTGATCAAGTTTATCTTTACCAACACATGTTTGGTACAGTGGATGTTGTAGGGATTGTTTTTATGGAAGTAATCTAAAACAGAGCTTCATGTTATGAATCACTAATATACATGAAAACATACTATATGTGTTGACATTTAAAAGTAGCCTGAGAAATAAGTCTGGGTAAGGTAAGGTCATTACTAGTTTACATGTTTTAAAGTGAAGCTTTTTTATTATTATTAATATTTTATTTATATATCACCCATTGAGAAGAGCAAAGTTTTATTGTATTTTTTATGAATCTTTCTTTGAAATTACCTTCCATTCTACTTCTGTACTTTCTTGATACCGCTCTTGGTCCTGGTCACAAAATGCTGGTACCTGTCTCTAGCAGTCACAAAGCT
>NW_013952415.1:3069607-3073197 GCF_001266775.1 Austrofundulus limnaeus | reverse complement strand
ACATTATACAGTTTCATATTTCTCTAACTTATTTTTATCATTCTCTTAAACAAACACATTGAACCAACATTCTTATAATCACTTTCCAGATTATTCCACAATCTTATTCCTTGAACTGAAGTACATCGATCCTTCAAATTTGTTCGACTTTTAGGTTTTATAAACATCTCAAGTCCCTTAAGATTTTATAAACTTTCTCTCTTAACAAAATATAACAGAATGTTTAAATGTAATATTTTTATGAGCCTTATTCATAATCCGCAAGATATTATAATCAACCAACTCATAAAATTTTAATAATTTTAATTTAGAAAATAATATATTCAATGGATGACAGTAATGTTTTCTGGTGATAATTCCGATGGCTCTTTTCTGTAAAATAAAAATAGGATTTGGATTGTTTTGCATGCTTTTCCCCAGACTTCAGCACAGTAAATCAAGTGTGGAACAATTATTGAATTATATAATATAAACAGTGCTTTATCATTAAAGAAGTCCCTTACTTTTATAATACTGCAATGGATTTGGCTATTTTTTTTTCATAACAATGATATAATAAAATGTTTCTGATGATATCAGATGGAGTTGGAAACTGCATAACTGGATGCTTATTTTATGAGAAAATTCTACACATTCTCACTCCCAAGTCGTCACATATTGACGCTTTTCCAAAGGTTCCCTCTGCGTCTTATTTTGATGCGCAGGGTACCCCCCTCGCGTCAGTCCTYGACGCCCGCGGATTTTCCGAGTTTCGCCACCAGGGGTCTTTGGRTCGGGGGTCTGAGGTTAACATGAGGGATCAGGATTAATGGTTAAATTTAGGTACTGGGATCAGGGGTAGGATGTCCATGGTGAATATATGGTCATTTTACGCTTTACAACATGTTGACGTGAATTCCGTACATTTTCTAAAAATGGTTAATTTTAGGTACTACGGTCAGGGACAGGATGTCTAAAGTGAACAAAGGCAATTTCAGGCTTTGCAACGGTCGTTTTCGCACATTTTATACACTTTCTGAAAATATGACAACAGACTTCGCCCCATCTCGTCAGTAACTGACGTGACGGGGGTACCCTGCGCGTCACAATCGGACGTACAGGGAACCTTGAAAAACGTCAATATGTGACGACTTGGGAGTGAGAATGGGTTGGAAAATTAGACTGAAATGACTTGATGTGTTTGAACACTTTAGGAGTTCACAAAGGACAAAGCTAAAATCATGAATGCAGTGTTCTATAATGGCATATGCAGGTTATAATTCAATCCTCTGTACCACCGTGTTTGAGTAAATCTAAAAATACTATGATGACAGATATAAGAAATAGAGCAAATTTAAAAAATGTTGCAACAAGAGAACAAGATTCAAAGAGAACAAGATTCAATCACATATCAGCTGTTTTCACATTCAGTGTGGGACACCCCGCAGTGAACCTGACTCACAGACCTTTGTACAATAGCAAGCTGTCTACTTTTATAAATTGGCTTTTTCAGTCTCACTTGTGCACTGCCAAATGTTCTCCCCAAGCTTTACTTGCCTTTGTTTCATGACATCAAATGTCTACTTCTCTCWATAAGGCTAAATTAGTCGGGGTATGAGTTGCTTTGATCCTCATGCGATGCCCGTGGGAGAGAAAAAAAAAGTCTGGCCTTTCCATTGCCGATCACCAGCATGTCAGAGAAGTGTATATTTATGTGCTTGACCTTAATAACTGTGATTGGCTATCCTACCGTTCAGCTCTCTTCCAGTATCCTGTCAATAAGTCAAGAGTGAAACGATAATGGTTTGACTGTTCCCAACCAAACAAGGTCCACCGCTGGGGAACAGAGGAGTGAAAATGTTCTGAGTGACATGTCTTTTACAAATCCTTTTCAGTCAAAAACTGCTTTAACGTGAGTCATAACACGTCGACTGAAAGGCTCTGTCGATACTGAACCAACGTGATTCACCTCGCTCTGCTTTGCAGTTCTACTTTTGCTATTAGACACACAGGAGGGAGAAATTACACAAGGCCAGGTACATCAGAGAGCCCTGAAAAAAGTATTGTAAAGAACAAAGTGAAGATGAATGCAAGAAAGGGAAACAGACAACACTGATTCTGAGCATTTTTTTTCATTAGTGATCAAATAAAAATAGAAGCTAACACTTATTGATGCCTGACCTCTAAAAAACTAATATTGGTTTGGGTTTCCTTAATCATTTATTCACAAGAAATGAACCCAGCACTGCAAAATACATACTGTAGCATCTCAGTCTTTGCCATCACCTAAAATAAAAACCCTCCCAAACCCAGTTTTCCCAAAGTGGTGGCAATGAATATAAACCTGGTATCACAAAACAATACTTAGACAACCTGTAAATTACACTCAAATTGTCTTTATCCAAACTATTTAAAATTTAAAGAATAAATAATAAAAATGTTGCCTGAGTGATTTTAGGGAGAACCCAGTTACAGAACTCCAAGAGAAAATCTTTTGTAGAGTAAACTGCATTATGTTGAGACGGAAATTCATGAGGGCAAAGACAAAATACTTTTTATGGTTCACTGTCATCTGAATTCCTTTACTGCCTCATGCTGTGACCAGCATTTTTTTTGAAAATATTGCTAGAAAGGAGATTGAAAATGCAATCTAATGTCAGGACCCAGAATTTCCTCCAACACGAGGTGGAAGAGTCAGAGGTGACAGGTAGGTTGAATTCCACAACAATAGGTTTCTGTTACGTTTTTTCCCTTCCTTTCACATTTTCCTTTTTCTATTTTCGTTGTATCGTTTTTTTCACCCCCTTGCACATAATGCTTTGCTTTCGAATGCGAGAATGAGGCAAAGAGAGGAGGCCACACAGCAACACTTTTATCTGTGTTGTGCTGACTCGGCTGAACTCTCCCTCTGAGAGGCTGATGAGGAAGAATGGCCTTGGACAGGAACCAACCGGGTGCATCCATAGCTGTCATCATCATCTGAATCCAAGATTGCTGAATCTGCAACTTTGGCCCCCCGCATGGTTGGGAAATGACCTGTCTGGCGCCGCCTGACACCCTCTCTGTCTACAGATAAGCCCCTCGTCCTACGGCTGCAACAACACAGCTCAGCTGCAACTCACCTGCATGAGTCTATAAGTTTTATACCGGTGTAAGAACTGACGAGTCATGGCTTGAACTGCCAGTTTAATTCCAAATGTATCAAAACCCATGTTTTTCACAATTTTTTTACAGAAAAAAATACACATCCATTTACTATTGCATTATTGCCTAAGTTATATTTTGGCAAGGATGACATGGGCAATTATGCTATTAGGCCAATGGTATGTATATTTATGTTTGTAAATAATGAAATATAAAGCAAACATAATGCACAGTTGGGAACATTTATTAAATTTCTCCAAGTTAGTGTTGCTCATGTTTCTCATAGTGTGGATGGATTAACATTTGAGGAAAAACTTGCAAATTTGAGATTATTTTGCGGAAAACAGAAGCCCAACAAAATAACAATGGACTTTTAGAACAGACTGACCCCATCAGGAAGTGTTTATTTGTTTTCCAAAAACAAAGAATGGAATTTTAAATAATGAGATAATGAATTATATATATAT
>NW_013952415.1:3060913-3069357 GCF_001266775.1 Austrofundulus limnaeus | reverse complement strand
ATTAAAGTCAGCAGAAGAAGAATAAATCTTATAATATCTGCCCCTTTTTATACTCAAAATATGTTCAAAATAAATGAATTACAACAAAAATTAAAACAACTGAAAACACACAACTGAAAAAAAAAATTGTATCTCTGAAGGTAAAGGTTGTGTATTTCCGAGCCACTTGTTTGTGTTCGCCTCTGTGTTTGTGGTTATGATAAAACGACTCATTCTATGAAAGCATCAAATCTCGACTCTTGGGAAGGTTAAACTAGTTCAGACACCCAGCAAAGTGCTCTTGATGAGAGTGTGTTGACTTTGTTGCATGGCCTATTTACTGTACACATTGTTGCCACTGAAGACTTGGATTTCCTCAGCATTTAAACTGAAGATGAAAGCCAAAGATTAAAGCTCGGTTCAGCAGGGTTCTGCCTAAAATAAAATAACGTCCACACCATGTGAAGTCCTACATTTACAGCAGACATACTGTATGTATCAAGGGCATACTGATAAAACTATGAACTGTGAATAATTTGATTACTGTTTGAACACAGTATTCAACCCCACATCCCATTTATTCTTTTCAGTAACTGTAAATCAAATTCTGTTGAACTGGGATTCTGACACAATGATAAAGTTAATTGTGTGCATATCACTGATAAAAGTTTCAGTCATTACAGCTCTTCAAAAGATGATGATCAGTGGATAATTTGTGWATCATTCAAATACCTTTATACCTCAGGAAAATAAAAATCTGCTTGTTAATCTTCAGGATATGTCCAGGTTCTGAGCAACAATCTCCTRCTTGTCCTGAGGGAACAAAATATTCCCAGAGTAGCAGTGATACATATGTCCCTTCAGCAAGTTCTCGGTTTGCCCCAAGGTGTCTTCCCAGCGGATCATGATAAAATAATAATAATAAATAAAAAATATTGAGAAAAGATGACCAGGAGGCAGAACTCAATGCTCAAATCACCTCAGCTGACTCTTCTCAAGACAAGAAAGCAACATTTCTACTCTGGAAACCAGATTCTCAGGAGAACAGTCCCTATAAATGTCAAACCCRTTTCAGCTCATTTTACTGTATCTAGAATCTCATTCTATTAGTTATGATCCATATCTCATCATCTGTGAGGGCTCAACCATAAACAGACCATTAAATCTGGAGTTCTGTCTTTCAGCTCAATGATTTCTTACAATAAAATGTCTTCTTTACTCCAAACACCAAGATCCTAAGAGTGYATTCAGACCTGCATAAAATGYCCGGACCAACAGTGGGAAACAAACTCTGGTCCGTTTAAAGTGGACCAAATATGTCAGGTGTAAATAMACCCTTAAACTTCTCAATTTGAGATGAAGACTTTTCCTCAGCCTGGGAGTAGCATTACACCATTATTTGTATATTTCTGGTTGAGAACTATGGTCTCAGGAGCAGACAATCYAGCTGCTTCAAACTTCAAACTCTTCTCATGGACACTGAAGGTCATGGCCTGAAACCCACAGTGACGAGGGTCAGTCTGGCAGGTGCAATTAAGGGTGCAAATGGAGCTCTTTCTTGGGGTATATGTGGCCCAAAGAGCTCTATCTATCTAGCTATCTAGCTATCTATCTAGCTATCTCATAGACATACTCACCTCACAGTTATACTTATTCAAATGGAGGAAATAAATATTCAAATCAGTCAACTGATTTCTATTGGTGTCCCTATACAGAAACTGTAAGAATAATACAATTTAGGCATTTGAATAAAATAGGCCACCCAAAGCAAGTTCCCTTGACATTGTCTGCTTCACACTTGGTTGTACTATGTGGTTTAAAAAGAAGAGTATGATTAATTAATGAACATGGGGTATTAAGCTGACAGCCTTTTCTGTTAGTTTTGATTTTTCCCCTGTTGCTCAGAGGTAAAAAAAAAAAGAAAAATAAAAACTGTTTAAGGCACACAGGAGGAAGTATGTTTTTCTTTGTACTAATATAACAGACACAAAAACAGTAAGAGATTGTTTGTTTTTTGTTATTTTTTGGTACAGCCACACAGTACATGTTGTACAAAACTACTTCTTAGGACTGCTTTTCTCTATCCTATAAAAAATATGCGAAGGAGAATAACAAGGGTGGCCAATCCTGTGATGGTAGGAACACAGGGTGGAGGGAGATGAGCTGAGCAGATGGTGAGGAATTCTCAGGGTTTATTTCAGAGTTCAGTCTTTACGGCTCATATATTGACTTAATTATAAGACGGAGGGGAGAGTGAACTCCTGAAAGGACAATAAAAAGAGGAAGGGAAATCTTCATCAAGCCCACAAGGAGAAAGCAGCATTAATTGAAACGACTTTCTTTTTTTTTTTTTTTACACAAAAGATGCAAAGACTGGATTGTAGTGACGTTAATGAGTGGAATTATGCAGGTTTTCTACAAATAAAATAAAATATAGTGAAGGCTTGCATTACTAAAGCAACAAACAAATCCTGAGCTCAATTTTAATAGCTTGTGTTACAGCAACTGTGCTTTATGCTGGGCTGAGTTTGGATTTACAGTATGTGAAAATGTTTCGATTTAAAGCCTGGTATGAAATTTGAAGTAAATACCCACAAAAAACTGTTTATCTAATGATGTAAACCAGGGAAAACAAAAACAAATATTAAAGTAAATATATCTAATAACGTTCACCAGTTYACCTTCAAACATTACATTAAATCTAAATTAAAAAACAAAAGAAAACAAGACAGTGTAGGGGAGGAAAGAATGCAAACGCAGTTAATGCAAAGAGGCAGCAGCTCAGTAATGAGAGTCAACAAAGGACCAGTGGAGAGAATTACCATCTGTGTTATGAGGAAGGTAAATTAGATGTTGCAGTTTATGTGAAAGCAGCAAAACTGAATTGAGCTGTTTAAAGAAAAGTTCAGCTGAAAACCTCAGTCCTGCCTTTGATGCTTACACACTCTTCAGGCGGCGCGCAATAAAAGCTGATTTATTTTTAACATCTATCTAACAGAGATGTTCTAGCTTTAAGACAGAAATCCGTTCATTCCAGCATCGACTTGAACAGCACCGAAATCCTGTCGGAAGGAACAAGTTCAGCACAGGAACAAACGCTTGAGGCCGACAAAACTCTATGCTTTACTGAATTCTCTTAAAGCCAGTTGTCACTTCAGATGGCTAATTTGATTATGATCACTGGGACCTCCGGTTAGTCTCATCCTAAATATCCATCTTTTTTTATGTCTCGAAAATGTATCACCAAAATCTATATGCATAAACTGACTTTGAAGGCTGTACTGTTTATCACTACGTGTTAGACACATTGTGTATGTCAACGCAGATGAACAGCAAGCTCTTTTTACATGAGCCAGGGAACTGAGAGTCTTGCTTCTTTATTACAGTCTTCTCGACAGCTTACAGTTCTTCACAACTGTGGCTTGAAATGACGTAATTTAAGCATTTCAAATGCATTAGCTACTTATAGCCATAGCATCCCGTACTGCAGGAAGAGAGCAAGAAACTTCCAGTATGTCAGAGTGGGCTTTTCGCTTGAACAACTACAAGGAAGATACCTGTGTAATGTCGACATACTATTATTCATACAGCATCATAACATCTCTGTGATGTTTTGTTCAGACTGTATTGAATCAGAGTCTTATTTTGAAATATCAATTTGCTGAAACCGGAAGCACCACTACCAGCTAAATGACGGTATTATGCTTGTGCCGAAGCTGCCGAAGCTGAATTGAACAGAACACTTTAACCAATGTGCAGGTGGATTGATTAATAAACCCACTACACCATCCACATTAAGTAAACTCAATATTTCCCAATACCTAAGAGGAAATAAAAGCAAGTAAAATTTGATAGTGCCATCATTGTTTAGTTTTCCTGTAATGTAAATCAGCTGACTCTCTTTAACTTGTAATTATGACATCTTATCTCGTAATTATGAGATCTTTTCTCATAATTATGAGATAAGAGCTTGTAATTATGAGATATTTTCACGTAATTAAGAGATAAGATCTTGTAATTGAGATTTTCTCGTAATTATGAAATCAG
Source organism: Austrofundulus limnaeus (assembly GCF_001266775.1). Classification (NCBI taxonomy): domain Eukaryota; kingdom Metazoa; phylum Chordata; class Actinopteri; order Cyprinodontiformes; family Rivulidae; genus Austrofundulus; species Austrofundulus limnaeus. The sequence goes on along the minus strand of NW_013952415.1, from coordinate 3,065,331 downwards.
GAGTCCAGTTTTTTTTATTTTTATTTGGTGAATGCAATGCTCTTCCATATCATTCTGACTGCATATAATTTTTTTCAAMTAAATTCACATCCTTTGTGACATGAATTGTGGCATTTTCAACACTATATTATTAAGAAGGATTATTAACATTTTGCATTGGGCAAAGGCAATGACAACATAAACCAGAATGATTAAATTTATGGAAGCTGAAACATACTACACAAGAAAGCAGATAAACAAAACAACAACTAAAATAGTATAACATTATTACAAATTAAAATTGAACTTTACCATTTTGTATTTTTTAACCTCATTTGTCTCTACAAAACACACCAAGGACAAAACTAGAGATCTTTGCGTGTGAGCACTCAGTGCAGTCAAGTGTGGCTGTTTAGTGTGCCAGAAAGAAATGAGGAAAAATGATTCCAATCTGTCCAGTCTCCTACAAAGGCAAAACACTAGAACGCAATGCATATAGTTTAACTCCTGTTGAGGCTTGAGATGACACACCATTGCTCTGTTTAGACACTTGTTTGGCAGTAAGTCCTTGCTCAGGCTTCTGATGGATATTTATACAATTATTCTGGTATGGAACTAACTCATGCCTGGAATGTACTGAGAAATATTCCAGACTGGGTTACACTGCAGGTTTTTAAATCTAAAAACATTTGGATGAAATCATTAAAAATATGTTCACCTTAAAAAAATAAAACAAGGTATTTTACTGAAAGCATAGAGCTTAAACGTGTGCTAAAGTTGAAACAAAAGCAGGAGGTTTTTAATGTTAATTGCTTAATTTAAAAAAACATGTTCATGAAGGTTTTACTATTCCAGGGCTGTCCAGGTGATCRGGTCAGGGTGGCTGTTATTATTACATCCTGGACAATTCGACAAAGCTGACAAATGCAACAGTGTCAGCAGGTCTCTTGGTTATGCAAACATTTTGCAGATTTTAAAAAAAAAGAAAAATTGGTCAAGGACCCAGAAATGAGCAGAAGGCAAATATTGATTCAAGCAAATGGCAGACTGCGAACAGCTGCAGAAGGATTAGGTTAGGGCAAAAGAGCATGTTTCTGCAGAATAATGGCTATATAATGAGTCACTATTTGCATCTGGTCAGAAAACTGCACAGCGTGGATATCTAGTTTGACAATATTATTTTATTTTCAAAAGTTCCCTTGAAGGAGAAATATCATGCAAAATTCACTTCTTTAGCTGTTGAATGTGTTTTGTTGTGTACTTGGACTTAAGGGTGCAGACGTTTGATTTAGTCTCTCCTGGTGCTGCAAAGATATATTTATATTCTATATGAGTCATATTTTTAATCCATTCAGTTTTCTCTATTTTATATAATGTATTACATCACAGTATTTTCAAAAAATAAAATAAAATAAAGTAAATAAGACTGGACTTACCAACTAGAAATTGGTGGTCTTCATTGTCCTCTGGTTCTGGGTCAGACTCTGGCTCCAACATGTAAGGCTGGATGAGCAAGTCTTCTGTTTACATCTTCTAATTAAATTGTAAATAAAAGAATCTGCACTGCTATGTAGCTAAAATCCCTCTATCAAACTGGGATGAAGCAGTCTAGAAGCTTGAGGGGTGGTGGAGCACATTGATTGAATTTCAAGAGACAGTCTCAGAATGAATTGATCTCAGAAAAAGAGGGGCTTGTGAAGTTTCAGTAAGGAGGAATTCAGACYAAACCATTAGAKTTTTACTTTATATAGACCCAATTGAATGATTTAAATGTGAAAAATAAGGATGTAAAAGCACAATATGTTTACTGGATAAAGCATCATATTAAACAGTATTTTTAGGTGACTAAAACTGTCACATCTACATTAATATTGTACAAATATTGCGATTCTGAACAAAAGTTGAATAAATTGAATTGTTGCAGAGTAACATCATGCTGTTGGAAAGCTTCTAAGTAGTTTTTTTTTTCTGAACTATTATTCCACTCATAATCGTCCTTTCTCTAATTATTAATAATTTCTCTGCATGGGAGCCCTGAGACACCTGGTACACACCGTTGGTGGTGAGTACTGAAATGGAAAGGCCAGAGACCCTGTAAATCCAAAGACAAACTTTGATCTGAGAACAAAGACTACACAGAGTCATATATTAGTTTAAAAACAATGTATTAAAAAAACACTCAGTGGGGTAGGAAGGGAAAACAACAAGCACAACTGACAAGATACACTAATTGCTTCTCCACAGAACCATCACATGTTCAGAAGGAACAAAACGGCAAACCAGACCCAGACTTAGCGGACAATGTCTGAAGATGAGTTGCATGAGTTATTGTACTGCGCATTCTTTTCAACACTTTGCAGTCCACACAGTGAGTGCACACTGTGATATAGGCGGTGCAAATACAAGGTGGTGACAATAGGCAGCAAACTAAACATTCTGTTACAAATGACATAAACTGACTATTTCTTTAGAGATGTTATGAAATTTTTGTATTTTTCTTTGCAGGTAAACAACCACCATTGGGTGAATTCAAGCAATTGAACTTTTAATATACTGTATGTTTTCTACCTAAGGAAATTTACAATTTTAGTGAAAACGTTGAGTGCTGAACGACTGTTGAAACTTGTAAATAGGTGAAAATGAACAGAAATTCATCTAAACTGTGACTAAAAACAAGTACATTTTGAAACAAGCTTAAAACTAAATAAAAACCCTGATTCCTTTAAATTAAACCAAACGTGTGTGTGTGTGTGTGTACACACACACACACTCACACACATCGATAATAATATCATGGARAGACTTGTTATAAGTGTTGTGGTGACAGTACGGAAATAAAGTAGTGAGAAAAATATGACTATCACAACTATTATTGTCATTGTTATATTYAACAGTAATATGACAGCTGAATGTTTTCCTATGATTCTGCAGCCCTATCATTATCCGTAACAGTGTACAGTTAATAAGACAATAATGACAGTATGTACTGTAAAGTATGACTTGGACAACTTGGCAAAGTGCAGTTTGTTTTATGCACTATTACTCTAGCTATTAATAACATAGTATGATGGCTGCTTTGTCTGAAAGCACAGCGACTTTTTGTCAATAAAATAATTTCCTGAAGACAAGTGCTTACGTTCATAAAACAAATAGAATATTTGTCATTGCTTCAGTGCAATCAAATMGTATTACTGTATAGATTTAAGAACACCTGTAAAAGTTTAAAGCTGTTCTTTCAGGTAAAKGAATAAAACCCCTTTTTTGCCTTAAGGTGAACTTGTTCCTGACACTGACACGTTCACTGTTAATGTAAAGGCAAAGGAAAGCTTTTTTTTTTTAGTTTTTCCAGCAGGCAGAAGCTGTGATGGTCCACAGATGATGCCTCTCCTCCCACTCAGAGTGAAGTGCACATAGCCTCTGGTCTCTCTTTCATCTCTGGTCTAGCCTGCAAAAAGTGCTGAGCTGGGCTGTCTGAGATAATTACTGTAAATTAACAGAAAAGAAAGGAAAAATGGCTGCCTAAAGAAAATTCTGATGACGTGCTAAAGGACAGACAAAAGGAAAACTCAAAAAAAGCAACGGCGAGCTTTTCACTCTCAGATAATGGGACCGTAGTTAGTAGCAGAAAAGTAAAATGCATGAACATTTTCTCAGAGAAAAGGTCAAACTGTAGTAAAAAGAGCAAACAATACAAGTGRCATACACAGCACACAAAAGCTACTTTCAGACCAGTGCATCTGTTCCAGATTTGTTAACTGGAGAAGTCTGATTGGTTGGCAGCATGGTTTTTACTTTTTAATTTTTATTTTTTTATAACTCTTGTGTTTTCAACTAAAATGTCATATCTCGATGCAGGAGGCATTCTGCAGAAATGTAGCTGATACAGGTCTGTACTGACTGAACTAATAGTAGAAACAAGCAAATCCAATGCATTTGAATAACAAAGTTTTTAAAAGTCTAACAAATGACTTTTATGAGATACGAGTCATTTGATATGCTGATGTATTTTATGTGAACTTTTTTACATAAGTAGGCATAAATAGATYTTTGCTAACACTTTATATATACTGTGGACCGAAGAACATGTCTATTTGGCTGTTGATTAGCAAAWTTTTTATTATTGAAGTTTGTAGCAAGCTAACAAGTACTTCATTTTTAAACACTTCCAACATGCTATAAAACAATAACAAACAAAGATCCAAAATACTGTCTTTTATTTAATCAAAACCTACATCTCAAAACTATTAACTGATCTAAAAGGATCAACAAAGAACGTCTACAGTATATGCTGTCATTAAGGCCAACCAGACCAAGCAAGGAAGTTTTCAATCAGTTTTTTTTTTGTTTTTCTTCTCTCTGTCTGTCTGTCTCTCTCTCTCGCTCTCTCTCGCTCTCGCTCTCGCTCTCGCTCTCGTTCTCTCTCTCTCTCTCTCTCTCTC
>NW_013952415.1:3057291-3058605 GCF_001266775.1 Austrofundulus limnaeus | reverse complement strand
TGAATATAATATACAAGTTTCACTTTTTAAATGGAATTACTGAAATAAATCTACTTTTTCATGATATTCTAATTTTATGACCAGCACCTGTATATCAGTTTTAGTTAATGTTTGCCTTGCTAGTATTTGTTTTATTTTTTTCTCATTTTCATTTCTTTACTGATTAATAGCTTTTGAACGATTACTGAGATGGGTGTCAGATTTATTGGGCCTGCAGTGACATTTTCTTTTATTACCTTTGAAAACAACATTAATCTTATTGGATCAGTATCGAGACTGTGGCCTTTATTTGATCCTGGCTCACATGTTCCTTCCACAGATGAAGAAAACATGTTCYGCGAATGCACAGAAACCAGGTCTGGTTGCTGAATATGATGGACAGATACATTTAAGGAATTTCACCTTTTAATCACACAGTATTCTTAGAACAAGCACAATTCAGATTGCAAAAGTAATTAATAAACCATTAACCTACAAAACCCTTCAAACATTTTATATAATTGAAATATATTTATAGTTCTATACTTCATAATTTTAAGTGTTTCAGTTTTTATTGACACTCGCCCTGAACACGTGGGGGGAAATGTGCAATAAATATGTTTTATAGGAAGCTCTAGCGATAAAAAAACGGCATCTATAAACAACTCTTGTCACATCTCTATGGATGCACTAAGTTGTGAACTATAATTATGTCAAACCCAGCAACTCATTCATAATTAATGCTTAAGCTGTGTTTGCATTAGTCAGCATTGCATCAAATGAAGTTGACTGCAATATATACAGTCACTCCATGTTTTGTAGTAATCCTTAATGGCTGCAGCTTTTACTATGCCAGATGTATATCACACTCATTTCTAACAAGTTAGCACAATTTTCTGAGGTTTTCTTTGTTTGACAGTTTGATTAAAATACAACAGAAAGGATGTCCTTATGCTGTTAAAACAGTTTCAGAGTTACTGGTTTTATATTACCTTACATTTTAATTCTCTTCCTTTTTTTCTTCATAATTCTCAGTCCAACTGATAATTAGAAAAAAAAACCATGAGTATCATGCTATGCTTGCTTCTGTTGTAAAGTAGTGATGGAGCTTGTTGCTCAAAGTTTTTTCTTATGACCTTGGCACACGAAGAGGGGGTCATTTTGTTTTTGTACTGTTTTATTTATTCATTTTTGCAGTGATTTTTGGTCAGCAGTAGCACAGAAACAGCTGCACCACTCAACGCCAGACAACAATTTTACTACAGACCCCCATATTTGAGGAGGGGGATAAAAAGGGCGTGTCTGTACATACAAAAATTGTTATGACTCAAAACT
>NW_013952415.1:3040373-3056547 GCF_001266775.1 Austrofundulus limnaeus | reverse complement strand
AGCTCTGATCAATGGCTATCCATCGGGCCCACCAATGAGCACCCCACCCCTCTGGTACATTGGTGCTTTGCGTACATGCAGGGGTCGTACATGCTACTGTTATGCTGTATTTTATTTTATTTGTTTATTATTTTTTTAAGTCTGCTTTAAAATGATGTCTGACAAACAWGAGCAAACTAATTTCAGACAAAAGTGCACAACAAAAGCCCCTGTGATTATTTTTAACCAACATTCTTTAATCTTCGCCATGCTTTGCAATAAAGCAATGCTTCCTGAGCAGCTAATCCATAACAAGATAGTCAATATGAATTTAGTATTGATGTGGATAATTTGATGGATGAGGATGCCTTTATGAGTTGCCCTTGGGTCTCTATTTATTCACAGTCATGTTGCAAAGAAGGTCAATTTGAGAATCATAAAAAAGTAAAACCACTCAGTGTCTTCCAGCAGCCTAACAATGAGACCATCTGTTTCTTTCCAAGTGGACTGGACTTATGATGCAGCAATTTCCACACCCCTCTGGATTTTCTCCTTATAGATTTCAGCAGGATCTTGTATGTGTCCAGGGTTGTTTTTAGAAGGGATTTCAGCTTTGCTTTAATATTTTCTTCCTCTACAAAGTATAAATGGGATAATCTAAATTCTGTTTTCAACCTTCAAGTTCTTGCTTGATGCTTTAAAATAAATAAATAAATAAATAATGATTGTTTTACATGAAGCAACCAATAGCAGATAAAAATTAAACTTGTGTGGGAAAAGAAATCACAAGATGATACGAGGTCATGAATACAGATCAGACACAGCATCAACAGATTTGCTTCCCTTGGGCTGTGAAACAGCTCTGCCCTGTCAGATGTACGAGTATAAAACCTCCACTGATGCTGTGTTGCTGCGTGGGGCTTTGGCAATGGATGGATTCTCTGCGATGGGTAGATTGTAGGTTTGGGGCTCTTTGGATCAGATTTGTTCTGGCAAGTTCCATCAATGTTTAATTGAATTAAGACCCGAGATGTTTCAAGCATAGGTTTACGTATCAAGCTTTTTTTTTTGTTGTTCGTTTTCAAGCCATTTCTTAGTGTTTATGGTGACATGCACGACAACGACAGCCCACTTAAGACTTTGAGAAGTGTCATCGCCACAGGGGGTAAGGTCAGGTGTGAGAAAACGGTGCGTCAGAATAACGTTAATAACATCCTACATTAATACTAGACCCAGCAGTTTGAGGTCTTACATCCAAATGTTTCTTTAAAGCAAGAGGAGGTTTTTTTTTTTTTAATTTCCGCAAGTTTACAAAAAGAAAAAGATTAAACAAGGTCATGTCTGAGATGTTGAGGAGAAACAAAGGCTATAGGAAACTGCAAAACATACTGAGAGAGAGAGAGAGAGTTCAATGCGTTTATCTGCAGGAGCACAAATTCTGTTCTTGTATTTATCAAGCTCAGCAGATAACAGTTACTCACCACAATGTGTCAGGTCAGTGTTCGCTTTCACATCAGACCCAATGCTGCTCAACATGGTCCACTCTCTGCCAGGATTAGAGATGACAGTTGCTTTAATGTAACATTTCTCTTTTCCTTCTTCTTTACTCAACTTGCTTTAACATGTTTTTAAACCTATCATTTTATTTGTGAATATGAAAAATTTAAATATATATGTTATTTCTTTGACTTTTGATAAACTCTTGTTTATCTAGTCTTCAATACTATTATAAATGATCAGAAAAGCTGTAATTAAATAGCGAACAAGCAAGCTTGGCTTTGTGTTTTATCTTGTTTTTCTATTTTAAATTATTCCTTCCAAGGACCTTCTTTTACCTGGCAATTGAATAGTCACACTTTAATGTGGCACATTTTAACACTCATTTGGAAGCACCTTTGTACAAAATGTCTTACAAGTGAGGAACAAATTTAGTGGCAGGGAAGAGTTGAATATTAAGATTAAAGTTGTGATGGTTCCAAATGGAAGATAACAATTCCACTTTCAGAGAGCTACGTTAGCCCCATGCTTTTGATTTGTTAATGTGATGCACAGAAATGTAGCTTAATAACCCACATAGTCAAACATTTAGATAATGAAAAGATAATGGGACAAGGAAGATAACTGGGCACTTACCAAGACCATCTCTCTTTCCTCCTCTCATTCCAAACATTGCACTTTAAATGCTGACACTTATGCTCACAGACTCAAGGTAARACAATGAAGAAAATATAAAAAAGTAGTTTTACTGCAGAAAACATGCATGGCAGACTTAAAGATACATATTAATTGTTTTAAGTACCCTGAAACACAATGTTGATGCGTATTTAATTTCCACAGCTCTTTGTACCAACATAATAAACTTCAAAACATAAAGACCTTTTTTTTGTGTATATTGACTACCACACTTGTTAGGGTGGCATTTGGAAATCCAATCACTTTCACTGTGGTCTATWACAGCTCAATTGATTTGGACTGAGTGGAGCTGGGCAGAGTCATTAAAAAAAAGAAATAGCAATTAGGCCGAATTAGCTCACTGCTGAAAAATATCATCAAATTCATTTTACACCAGGTTGCATTTCACCTTAAATAAAGATGCCTTATTAAGACTAGACTGTGTGTATGTACGTGTCTCGCACTAAAAATAACTATCCTTGTGAGGACATTTTTTGCCCTTGTGAGGACATTACTCAGATCCTCACAAGGGTTATTGTGGGTCAGTGGTTAAGGTTAGCCCTTGGGTATGAATTGAGTTTATGTTAGGGTTAATATGAGGCAAGTAACTGAGAGGTTAATCTTGGTGTGCGTGTGCGTGTGCGAGTGTGTGTGTGTGTGTGTGTGCGTGTGTGTGTCGATGGGTTTTTCCTACAACGTGGGGTATTTTTTACAAAAAAAGGCAGCCAGGTGGGGACCGAAGTGAATCGTGGGGACTTATGTCAGGTCCCCACGGGTCCAAATGCATGTTACAGGTGTGGGGTTAGGTTTAGGACCAAGGTTTAGGTTAGTTTTAGGGACAGGTAAGTTTCTGTGAGGTTAATTTTAGAGTATATGGTCAGGGTTAGGCTATAAAGTCTAAAAAACATGAATGGAAGTCAATGGAAGGTCCCCACGGGGTCGAGAAACAAACGTGTGTGTGTGTGTGTGTGTGTGTGAGAGAGAATGAGGGCGGATATAAGGTTTCGTCTCTACGACATGTCTGAAAATTGCATGTAAACTACATTTGAGACAACATATAAAATGTAAAACCTTATTTTTTCAACATTGTACTTTATGTACTTTCCATTACAATGTTTATTTTCATATTTGGACCATTTTCACTAGTTATTTAACTATTTTGTTGAATAGTATGATGGTTCTATAAAAAAACTGACATTTTTCTTCATAATTAAAAAAAAAAATTCCAGCGATCAAATCGTTAAAACTTTGAGGATGAACCGCTGAGTAAACCTGATGGTCAGCTACATGCTAAACAGTTAAAGTTCTCACAAAGGTTAACATTAATTAAAGCCAAGCAGTTACGCCCTTGTCTGATTGTCAATATCTTAATGTGTATTTGTGTTTTTCATAAATTCAACCAATCACACGTTGCCCTCTCAGGTTCACACCCCAGGAAGAAATAACAGCACACTTAACCTTTGATCCAACCCTGCAGACATACTGAAAGCTTGAGTTCATCGGTTAGTGTAATTTCACATTTTGTATAACTTGTAATCAGAAGGCAGAGGGAAATTCCAGAAACAAATAATAAACCACAAGCAAAAATCAAAACAAAACAAACAAAAAAAAACAGTCAAAAAATCCAACCATTGTTTGAGAGTACGCCATGACAATGATCATGTCAGCAACTTGTCAGATCTGACACTATAATCAAAGGATTTCTTTAAAAAAATACAACCCTTCCATCAGTGCTCAGGAGTATAACACACCAGGCAAGTTATTACAAGGTGTAAAAAAACATGTTTGCAGCACCCATCCTCAGATCTGAGCGTGACCTCTGACTGAACCCAGCACTTTTTGTATCGCCTGTGTGAAATCAGTCATTCATGTGTATTCACCTATGGCTGGTAACAGCTGTTCTCTTAATAAGATTCATACACAAACACAATCATGCAATGTTGCTACACTAACCATCAGTTTCACTCTATTTTCTCGTTATAATGCAGAGGGAGGGGAATTATAACTGTTGGACATGACTGAACTTGACCAGTAAATGAAAAGGAAAAGCTAAAAAACAAAATCACTGAACTTCTGTTTGAAGATGTTTCATTTCCCATCTGTTGAGCTTTTTCAGCCAAGCTCTGTATTTTATATTCAGTTTATTATATCTTTGATTTTATTATATTTCAGGTGTTTTATGTATCTTATTAAAGAGCTGATGTTGACAGCAATCAGACAGTTTTCTACAGAATTTAATATTTATCATAAAGTATCATAAAAAAAAACCTTATAGTATGGAACGTTCTTACATACCTGACCTAGTCTCAAGATGACTTTGATGTCCGTGTCCTCATGAAGACGCATCAAAAGAGAAAGTCAAAGAGGCAACAGAAGTCAAGCTTTACTTAACKTCCTGATTTTCACTTCCAGTTTTCATCTGGGCTCAAACTATTTAAACAAACTTATTGAAGAACGGTGGATAAAATGTAACATTTTGAAGCAGATTTTGTTTGTGGTGTGCCTTCCTGGGAGTATCCAYACTGCTGGAATTCTAAGATTATTCCTGTTTAATTTCTTTAAAAAATGAGAAATTTCTAGGCTCAGCCTGTGCTGGTAGTAATGTCTTACATTTCTTGTAAATAGAATATGCAAAAGAGCTCTTGACCTTGTCGACTTCAGAGAGACTGTTACAATATTTAATGCGAAACTTCTTGCTAATTATGCACATAATTCAATAGCATCAGTCACATCATGATATGTCACATGCAGCAACAGGCTGCATTTCCTGCCATAGAGTAAATCTTCCTCCAAGGAGTCAAAGGGCATTTCTTGAGGGAAAGCGTTCACGTCTAATTTMAACTCCTAGGAAACTAGACTGCCTCAGAGTTAAACAAATTGTAAAAGTTCATCTCGGGGTCTTTTTTGTGACATTCTGGTGACAGACTTGGCTCATGGCTCTCAGTTTCATCCTTCAGAGTGAGGTGTGCGACAGAAAATGGGGGTAGGGGAGTAGAAAGACAACCCTGGGAGGCAGATCTCTCTGCTGCGTTCTTCCAGAAAGGTCACTTGTGCTTTCAGATAAATAAAACAACACCTGGCTCTTAGAGAAGCTGCCGGCTCCACACCAATTCCTGCTGAGAGACAGGGGTCCCAGGTGCCAGGCACAGCAACCATTTTGAGCTGCCTGAGGCTGAACATTACACCTTTTATCCTTAGGATGGGCACACTCCAAACACACCTGACAACACCACCTCATCTAAAACCATACAACAACAAAAAATAAATTATTTCAGTAAATGACAATAAAAGTATACGCTTAGATCTTTTGTTATTGTTAAGCACGAGATAAGCAAACATAGTTTGAAGAATGCCTTAGGACCTGTTGCTTTTTTTAAACTAAAATAACATTTATTAAAGGAACTTAAGCATCGATACYACAGAGATGGATGTAAAAAGAAAAGGGACAGATATGTTTATTCAATATTACTGACCTTATCTATCAAAAATGTTCGATATGAGTAAATGTGCCTCCAACTTATGGAAGCAAATCGATGCCACACCAGCAATAAATAAATGTTTCAGTTTATTATTATTATTATTATCATTATTATTATTATTATTATTATTAGTAGTAGTAGTAGTAGTTGTAGTTGTAGTTATGTACCATACATATTCATGATAATTATGTTGCAATATTGTGAAACTATATTTTTCATAAAATTTGTATATTGTGATAAGCTGAAAACATCTTGGTAATTATTATTATATACTGTATAGGAAAATAAAACTAAAACATGCTTAAAATACATTAAAATACCATGTTATTTATTAAAAAGACTATTCAAGTTCAATTCAATTCAAAAATACTTTATTGATCCCAGAGGGAAATTTGGTAAATTATTGTTATATTGTTCAAAAAGTAAACCTTTCACGTGAGGTGATACAACTTTTATTTAGAATTTTTTTTTTGCACTGGCTGCAATAGACTTCTGCACAAACTGTAGCATTAATTTCTACCACAGATTAAATATTGATGCTTCTTGAGCATTTTTGTATATGTTTTATTTTTTAAAAGTAGAACACAACAATATACACTCACCGGCCACTTTATTAGGTACACCTGTCCAACTGCTCGTTAACACTTAATTTCTAATCAGCCAATCACATGGCGGCAACTCAGTGCATKTAGGCATGTAGACATGGTCAAGACAATCTCCTGCAGTTCAAACCGAGCATCAGTATGGGGAAGAAAGGTGATTTGAGTGCCTTTGAACGTGGCATGGTTGTTGGTGCCAGAAGGGTTGGTCTGAGTATTTCAGAAACTGCTGATCTACTGGGATTTTCACGCACAACCATCTCTAGGGTTTACAGAGAATGGTCTGAAAAAGAAAAAACATCCAGTGAGCGGCAGTCCTGTGGGCGGAAATGCCTTGTTGATGCCAGAGGTCAGAGGAGAATGGGCAGACTGGTTCGAGCTGATAGAAAGGCAACAGTGACTCAAATAACCACCCGTTACAACCAAGGTAGGCAGAAGAGCATCTCTGAACGCACAGTACGTCGAACTTTGAGGCAGATGGGCTTCAGCAGCAGAAGACCACACCGGGTGCCACTCCTTTCAGCTAAGAACAGGAAACTGAGGCTACAATTTGCACAAGCTCATCGAAATTGGACAAGAGAAGATTGGAAAAACGTTGCCTGGTCTGATGAGTCTCGATTTCTGCTGCGACATTCGGATGGTAGGGTCAGAATTTGGCGTCAACAACATGAAAGCATGGATCCATCCTGCCTTGTATCAATGGTTCAGGCTGGTGGTGGTGGTGTCATGGTGTGGGGAATCTTTTCTTGGCACTCTTTGGGCCCCTTGGTACCAATTGAGCATCGTTGCAACGCCACAGCCTACCTGAGTATTGTTGCTGACCATGTCCATCCCTTTATGACCACAATGTACCCAACATCTGATGGCTACTTTCAGCAGGATAATGTGCCATGTTATAAAGCTGGAATCATCTCAGACTGGTTTCTTGAACATGACAATGAGTTCACTGTACTCAAATGGCCTCCACAGTCACCAGATCTCAATCCAATAGAGCATCTTTGGGATGTGGTGGAACGGGAGATTCGCATCATGGATGTGCAGCCGACAAATCTGCGGCAACTGTGTGATGCCATCATGTCAATATGGACCAAAATCTCTGAGGAATGCTTCCAGCACCTTGTTGAATCTAYGCCACGAAGAATTGAGGCAGTTCTGAAGGCAAAAGGGGGTCCAACCCGTTACTAGCGTGGTGTACCTAATAAAGTGGCCAGTGAGTGTATATTGTCTTTATTTAGACTGGCCTGGTTCACAGCCTTTTTCAAAGACTAAATAATTTACAAAATAATTATAATTTACAAAATAATTGATTTGTAAGGACATAATTACTCACTGTGATTTCTGTAAATACCTTATTTTAGGTTGGAGATATTACAAAGTCAGTTAAATTAAAGGTGGGGAAAAGGACGAAGAGAAGCAGAGGTCAGAATAAAACACAATCAGAGCAGGTGAATTTCAATTCACCTGCTCTGTCAGCCTCATCACTGGAGCTGCCAAGCATGTAGAGGCATCAGTGCTCTGTGCGCAGTCATTATTCTGGACAAGGCAAACGCAGCGAGGTAAAAAAATCAACAGGGGCCGAGGCAATGAATAGATAACAAGAAAAAAAAAAAAAACAAAAGGGAAAAAAATATTAATAGCAAGCAGAGAAGCAGCAGAATGAATCACAGTGTGTGACCGTGTGTGATGAGAGGATGTTTGCAGTTAGTGGTTCCTCAATACACAATAATTAGCATTAAAAAAACATAATATTTAACATTTGTTGAGGCTGTTGTGTGTAAGCTGGAGTTATTTTCAACTTTAATATTATTTTTCTGTTATTCTGAACTGAAATTAATTGAAATCACAAAAGCAATGTCTCTTTTTCTTACTTGAGTAAAATGCTAATGAATCTAAAATTATGCACAAAAACACTCATTGTATTTTGCATATATTAAGTTTTGATATATGTGTATATATATAATATACTGTATATAATATACTGTATATATTGTAATACCACATGTAAAAGAGACATGTTTTTGTGAACATCAAAGAACTGATTCAGTTCAGCAGTAACATGTTCTGCTACAAGACCACTTCAGAGTTTTGATGAATCAAATTATTTATAATTCCTTATTTCAAATAACTATATCTGTGACAAATTCAGGACAAAGACATTTGATTTCTGTAATAACGTAATTAAAATAAATGAATATTACCATGAATAAAGGCATGTTTGCATGTAGTAATAAAAAAGTTCATGTCAGCAGCAATGAGAAGAAAAGGGTTAAATGTAGATTTTCTAACATTAACAGAGGGTTCACTTGGGGTCCTGCACATTGAAGAATACTTTTAGCCATTTGTGAAAAATATTTGTGTCAGAAAACATTATATTTCTTCTTTTTTTTTTTTTTTTTCACAGGACAAAGCAGCTTCTGTACGTACCGATATCCCTTATGATGATATATTTGCAGCAGCTGCAAGGTTTGCAATCAGGTCAGGGGAGGCCAACACTGGCACCAGCAGTTTAATTGAGAAGGTTATATTTTAATTTGTTTGCTTTGATAGATGATATACGCAAAGTGCCTCTTGCACTTTACAGCAGTTTCTGAGGAGAAAAATAAACTGAGGCTGTGAAGATCTCACTGTGTGGTTTGCTACCTTTTGTACTTTATCACCACAGAATTACACATCAGGAATTGTTATTTCTGAATTTTAACCATGTGCTGTTTTTTTTTCCTCAACTTCTTGATTCAGCTGGATTTATAATCMTTCAGTGCCAAAAACCCAACATTTATTATGTTTTACTGTAGAATGTAAGAGCTATAAATTGAATATTCCTTACATTTTCAAAGAGTGAAATTTTCTTMATGAAATTTAGCAAGAAAAGAAGAATCCTTTCATGAATAAAAACACAACACTGGAAGGGCAACATTTCTCTGTGGGCCTGAWAAAAGAAGCATTGTAACAACATTACATCACCCAAGTCAAAATGAATATAGCTGCAGGAACAAAAAAGGTTTTATGATTTATTTTTCATAGTAATAAACTTAAAGTGCATTCTGAAATTAAATGAAGCACTCTAAGACAAATCAACAGTATTGCTTGTAAGTGCTGCAGGTATTTACGAAAGARTATACAGCATTTATATTATGTACATTGCACAAACAAGTGTAAGGAAACTGTAATAGATAGTGCTTAAAACCAATACAGGAAGCTTTCTAAATATTATCACTTGCATGTTTGAAAAAATGTAGAATTTTTTTTTCTTTGCTTTAATTTCAAATTGTTGTTACTTGTCCAAGTAACAAAGTTTATCTGCACAATCGTTCAAAAAATGCATATTTAATTGATTAAAAAAACAGTATATTGTTTTGGAAATAATGCTGTTGTTTATTTTCTTCTGTGACCTTTAACAAATAAACTTTATTGCATTTTTTCTCTCTTTCGCTTTTCTATCATGTACTTATTATATTACTTGACTATATTAAAACCACTCTGAACCATCTGGGCAAAGCTAGTTCAGTGCTGTGCCAACTTTTATTGCATTGAAAATAGAACCCTTGATTGGCAGTTACTGGTTGCATTTCAATATTTGTCTCAAGATGTTATATCAAGTCTGTGAATTATTAGAATCACAAGATGTAATACTTTCATATTTTTGTCTCAGTTCACACAGAAGCTATTCTAAACTTTCTTCATTTTCTCCCTCAATAATACCTGTAATATTTTGGATGTGTACACTGATGTCTGGGTGATGCAGTGGTGTGTGGATTCAGAATATTAACTAAAATACTGAACCTGCTCAAGACTTTATAAAGACTTCATGATGTTCTTATGGAAGCATTTATTTTTCCTCTATAATTTTAGGATTTCTGTCACACTGGTTCAGACAACATGAGTAGTGTAATGGTAAAGTTTCACTGCTCTCTGAGTTTTATTTTTGGTTGAGTCACCATTTAACCTCACACATTTCGTATTCATGTTTTTATTTTTTTTCATATAGAACATTTTCGCACACAACAAACAAAGCAAAATATAAAATATAAAAATAGAAGACAGCTGTTAAATTCATAAATTTTATTACAGCCGTGATGCCATTACATCTTTCKTTCAACCATACTTTGGTTCTCTTTACAGTAATCAGTATCTCCACCCTGTGCTGCCACAGCAGTGCCATCTAGTGACAAGAAGTCATAACAGCAACAGAACAGATGCAATAGGTACCTTCACTCGTGACATTGCACATAACATGTGCATTCATTATCTGCCGTACTTGCAAATGACCGGACAATCTGAGTGGATTCTATGAAGATTCGGTGTTCATACTGTAACAGAAAAAAGACGTTCCTAGAGCAAATTTCAGTGTTATGTTGTGTTTAGAATTTGTGTAAATAAAATATTRTCACTGTATGCTGGACTGACTGCAGTGGAGCCTGGGAGTAGATGCTGTATATGAGCGAGGCTAGCATAGATGCTAGGAAGAAAGCTAGAAGTGGGCTACTGTAGAAACAGTAAGATTTAATGTTTATCGACAGAAGGTGCAGGGGATAGGATCTGGTTGGTCCAGTGTTGGCCTTTTACCTCCAATTAAATATTTGGAACAGACGTTAAGTCCACGATATTTTCTGGTCAAATTCAGCTGGTCCCATCAGTTGTTAGCCTGCATCTTAGCTTAGGAATAGTGACAAAAAAAAAAAAAAACACTTGTTCCATGTGGGGACGATGGCTGTATCCTGATTCACTGTAGCACAATGTTTTGTTGTCCACCCGGTGCAGTTTGATGCTGTTTCCCCAAATTTATTTAAGTCTAAACACAACTAAGGCGGTATAGCTCCATTGAACATAATGGAGCTGCTACACACGTTTGTACATGTATCAGTGTTGAATGGACATGGTCACGTGACTCGTGTTCTAAAAGTAGCGTGAATGAAGGTCCCCATTATTGTTTAGGCCACAGAACAGCACACTTTGTTTTTAAGCCGATACAATAATTGTTGCCAAGATTTCATTTCCAGCACATGTGTACATATGTGCAAAGTGTATGAGTATCGACTTGCTTTACGTTCAAACAACATATACAGTTGCAGCTCAGCTCGCAAAGAAATTGTCTAAGAGTACAGACAGGTGCACTGTGCTACACGTTGCAGAATATCTATTATGTGCTTTTGTTTTTGGTGCTCAGGTTTTTTACGACGAAAAATCCCATGCAACACGTCAACCAGCTCCACCCTTTCTGAATCGAACAACGACTTTATTCTTTCACATCAGAGGGGAGCCTCTGAGTTCTGCATCTGCAGTGACAGTGATTTCCCCTGACAATCTACGACGCATTTCAAATGATTTTCAGAAACGGTGGCGTCAGCGTACACTGGAATTTCATTTGGGAAGTCAAAGAAGAACCTGAGGGTGGGGGTGTTTTGTTCATGTATGTTTTGTGATTTCAAACCAATATTTTAATAAAAAAATGCTTCAACATGTAATGCTGTAAGTTTTATCATGCTCAAAACATCTGAGATTGTAGGACATAATGCAATCCACATGCTCTGAGGTAGCAATAAAAATAGGAATTCTGAAAATTATAGACTTTGAACAAATGAAGAAGTCTTGCTGGATGTCAAATCTGAAGGATTTTTATGGAATTTGAAGTTTCTGTGTGCAGTTAAGGATAGAAAGGCTCGTTCCAATTATGAGGTCATGAATGAGTGTGTGGTTTTATGGCGCCAAGAAAATAAGTTTCTTCCATTGCTGCACAGCTGTGAAGTTTTGTTTTGTGACTAGAACTTGTAAGGGAGCCTCAGTGGTTCAGAGCTCCATTCAGGGCCTGTTGGAAGAACTCCCAAAGCTTCTGCATGGTTGATATAGGGGCTGGCTGTGACAACTCCTTATTAAAATCCAGCATGTATGCCCTTTGTCTCCCTCTCCTCATTTCTACTCTTCCTGTTTTTTTTTCTCTCATCACCCCCCCCCCCCCCCGCCTAAACAATTGGGGGATTGGGAGGCTAGAAAAGGACATAAATTCACTGAGCTGCTCCAGGCAAGGTCTTCATCAGAAGCTCATTTCTCATCATTTTATCTAAAGTCAGCAGTAAGGCTGTATAATTACACCCAGTTTCAATGAATATATATCAAGGAACACTGTGTCCACTGCATAGTTGAATTATTCTACAAAAAAAAGTAGTTTAGTAAAGAAAAATCACTCCGTTCATCTGTGACGATGATAATGTAGCAACAGAGAATAGGGCAAGGATGGAAAACTGTGTCTGCTGCATTAAACATGAAATAATGTCATTAGGTAGAACTATAATAAATTATAAAGGTGGCCTACAACCTYACTTGTGGTTCAACGCTGGATGCCCTGTAAAATCGGTGCTGCTTTACACCTGCCTGCAAAAAAACATTTTGTTTTTGACTTTTAAAAGGTCGACACGTAAATGCACGACTTTAATATTAATAAGGTGAACATTAAGGAAGTTGTCACTAGAACGAAAACGTAAATGTGTGCGTGGGAGGCTTCCCCTCTGGAGTTGATGACTTTGCACACACCCTTTGTCCCAGATTCATTAGTGATTAGGCAGCTACTGAAATATTAATTTAGTATTTTTAAGTAGTGGCCATTACAGCTTTGGGTTCTGTTAGGAGAAATGAACGGCTGTATTAAGTTACTGACCAAGACRGTCATTATAGAGTATGTGTTTGTTTTAATCGGTCATATTATGCACCGGTGTGAGCACACATGTTGAGGTGTGACTTTATAGTGATTAATGGGCTGCATCTCCTCTCTGTGAGAGTGAGATAATACAGAAGGCTGCCTCCTTTTGTGTTTGTTGTCTTGCCCGCTCCTATCAAGCAATTTTAAAAGGCCTAAATAATTACATTTGCAACGATGCGCTCGTAGACAGCCTGCAGTGTGCGAGTCCACAAGAATAGAAAATAATTGACGACCGATGCATAAGAACAGAGAAAGATTTTTTTCTTCATATTATTTATTCACTGCCTCCACAAAGTTGTCTGTTAAATAATCTTTCCTGCAGTTTATGGGCGTATTAAGAGTTTGGAAACTGTGTGTGGGCAAATAATTGTTTTCACTTTAATGTTTTACAGGCTCTCTTCACATCATTAACAAAGTTGTTATTGTTAATTAGCAGCACTTATGCTTGTTTGTTAATATGAATTGTATTTAAAGGAGCTCTTATGAAGTCATATTTTTTCCTACCTCTATTTTTTGTATGTGTTGCTAGTGTTTTACACACTCCCACTGTCGACGGATCTGATGTTGGCCAAGATTCTCTCCTGAGCTGGAAACTATATTTTATTACATGTTTGTGTATTTAAGATTTCTGTCGTACAGATTCTGTGTTTGGATGGAGTTTGTCTGTTGCACTATCAAAACTTAATACAACTTGTACCCATGATTTAAGTTGGAAACTGGAGATGTAAAGAAGGGCTTAGAGGCTTAGAAGCAATAAATCTCATCACTAACACGGCAAGGGTCACTTTTGTTTTAACATCAACCAATTACTGACCTTGCTTGTTGTCTGCTTGATTTATTGATTCATGCAAATTAAATAAAGAAGAAAAAAAAGGTCTAGACTGAAATGGCTTGTGGGTCCCTGAGTGGAGAGTGCTGAGTTTAGGCGGAATAATCAGCCATGAAAAATACAAATAAGCCTGATCTTACCTCCGGAGACCCGATGTGCCCACATGGGGACATTGGCTTACCTGCATACAGCTTTTCTATTCTGTTCTTAGGCCTGTTGACTTTATTCAGGGACATTTCTTTTCAGATTGTTTTAAAACTTTTGTAAGTATTTATTTTCATTTCCAAATGTTAAAAACACATATTTGCGTCAAACAAAACCTCAAGGCTTAGAAGGTTAAAGTATAATAAAGTTTTTGTGGGCGATTACAATTGCACAATACATTGCTCAAACATTTCTCTGGGTCTTAAATTTTTATTTTTTTATTGCTTCATTTTCACAGTCATACAAAACACTACTTAATCAATTCAATTAATTTTCTTTACCCTTTATTTTTTTGTGGTTGTGGTGAATATATGACAGGGCTACAGTTTAATATGTAGTCTTATCTTTCTTTAATAAAGGCTGTGCTGTTATGAATTAATAAGATAAACCCAAATGAGGACAGCACCTAAAATAGCTGAATAAAAAACTGTTAACACAAGGCTATAACAAACCACATCTTATAATTACCCCCAGCTCTAATAACATTCCTAAAAGGAACACTTAAACATTGTTGTTTAATTTGTTTTTCAGTAAATAGTGTAGTAGTGTAATTTAAACATTATATTCCTGGAAGCCAAAGTTATTACATGTAAGACACAGAAGTGATTATATTTGGATTGAATTTGAGATCCAATATATCTACATTTGATTATAAATGATTATAAATGGTTGCAACCACATGGATACTTTAACTCTGAGTACAATTAAAAATATAATACAAAAAAAAGTGTTTAGTCTCCCTATCAGGAAAAGTGTCCAAAACATTTGCATTTATGCACAATGAATGAGTTAATTTTCTACATAAAGCCAGGTAATTCAAAACTACTTTTTTAGGACTTCTCAACATTTATGATATATGCACACACAAACACACCCACACACACACACACACACACACACACACACACACGCACACACACGCACACATACACACACCCACGCACACACACACACACTCAATAGTCTTTGGTGCTGGTGATTTTGCACACTTTGTTCAAATATTACTCCAATATTTAGGATGATAGGTTGATAAAACAACAGGAAGTGACAGAAAATCCCAAGTTTTAAAACCCTAAGAGTTTAGAAAAGTCACTTTGTAACTTCCTAATTCTGCAGTTCCTGTTCATTAACAATCAACATTTTCTTCTCAATGTTTGATTAATTTCAGGGATCTCATCTGTATTCATGGGGTATTTTTCTGCATTGACGATGCAACAGTGACACAGAAATAACACTTTTCAACTAGTTTAACCTCAGTGTTAATAGTCATCGTGAAAGCCTTCCCTCTGCTTTAATTTCTGATGCTAAAGGATTATGAAAGATGTCACTTTCTGTGGTACATGAGAGCCATTTGAACAGTGGTGGGTTGTGGGTATTTTACATCCAGGCACTCAATGCAACCTTCCAGTAATTAAAATGACCTAGAGTAACCTACCTGTGACACTTGGGCCAAATGCAGTGCTCATTTAATGTGACCACCTCATTCTGAACGTGACAGCAACCTTTTGTGAAGTGGAATTGAGTGATTTCACTGAAGGCTCAACACCTGTGATAATTACAGTACACTAATTTATAAAGACATGTTATTGTGTGGGCGGCTCAGTAATGTAGTGGTGAGCACTGTTGCCCTCCAGTGCTCTAATTTCAGTCTTGACGGTGAACACTTTTCCGTGGGAAATTTTCACTGATGTCCCTGTTCCGTTGTATGTTTTCTTCAAATGCTCTGCTTTCTGCCTGCAGTTCAGATGTGCTTTTAAATTTACAGCATTTAACAATTGTGATGGGCTAGCAATATTTCCACAGTAAATATCATGCCAGTCTAATGATTTTAAAAGTACACGGGCTAGGCTTCAGCAAGTTGAGTTAGACTCAGTTTTTATTTACACCAACACAAAGATTTTAAATGGAGGACCGACTCTGACATAATTAGAAATAAAAGCAGAAATTTACAAATGCACCAATTAAATTAAACGAGGAGAACTTTACTTCATGTTTTATAATTTTAACTGCCCTTCATRTTTATTTCTCCTGCTTTGTTCCAATAAATTATATATGTGACCCATCACATCGAAATGAGGATTAAGTCAAATTTGGTCAAAATTATCTAATCATATTTTCAGATTCTTGGCTTTAAAAGCTACATTTTGATACTTAGATCATCCTGATTTCATTAGTAGATCCAATGATATTATTTAATTTGACTTGTTGGTTACAATAATGC
>NW_013952415.1:3029328-3040228 GCF_001266775.1 Austrofundulus limnaeus | reverse complement strand
CAGTAAAAATCTTAAAATTTTAAGGTGTTTTTCCTCAAAATATACATTTTTTGTTGCTAATGCTCAAAAAAGTGCTTCAATTTTTTTAGGATAATATTTCAGACAGTTCATTGAAATGATATATTAACAACACATTTATTAATTATATTTGGACAAAATGTAGTTTTTGCAAGCTTTTTAATCAAAACACTATGTTTGCCTATTTCTCCACATACAACTTGTAGACTTAATCCTCATTTCGATGTGATGGGTCACATATTTTACCACATATTTTACTTAATTTTACTGCATTTAAAAACATATTGTGTTTATCCTTTTACTTGTATATGAATCAGTGTCTCTTAACTGATTATATAGATTTTTTTATATTTTTTTTTCTCTCAAGTCTTTTTATTTCAGTGTGTTGCTTTTAGATTTCTCTGTCTCCTGTATTTATATTATCTTGTGCATTTCTGCCTCATTATGCAAATAAAGTAGGTGGTCCTTCTTGGGTCAGCTCCTCTCCGATTGGTCAACAGACAGGAAGGAGCAGGTTCCATGTGTAGACCTACATGCATGCTTGTTGGTTTTGCTCAAAGTTTAAAGTTTAGTTAAAAACAAAGGCACAGGTAATTGTTTTCCTCTTTGCCTTTGCTTTAAACTAAACTGTAACCAGTTTCCAAACCAAGTGTTAGAATATGTATATCTATGAGACCACTGAATTGGACAACATACAGGCTTTGCTTTCTTCTGACTAGCTGAACCATCACATAAAGTCAGAAGCAGTCAGACTAGCTAAGAAGCAGTTTCATCAAACATAACATGACAAACCTGAATTCTGATTATTTCAAATGTATGGTTATTGCAAACAGTTTGATTATTTCTGCAGGAAATAGTGATAAAAATATGGGATGTCTGAAATAAATGTGAAATAACAAAATATTTCAAATAAACCTCACATAATTAAAACAAATTACATTTTTTTTTAACCTGGACCATTTGTACACCACTAGACAAGATGCCATGGGCTATATTGAACACTCTCTCTCTCTATCCACTGAAGATGAATAAGAAACAAAAAAGAGCAATAGAAGAATTTCTTTTGGAAGACGGTAATTTAATCTTACAATGGGAATGAATGGGAGGAACAGTAACCAAATGAAAATCCTGTATTGATCCTGACACACAAAGGCCTCATGGGACAAAAGACAGAAGGATAAATATAACTTGCAACAAAAAGGAAGGATATTAAAGTCATTCTCACAGGGTCTTGAAAGACGAGGTTTATAAGCCCTTGTCACCAGAGACGTAACCCCATTTTCATATACCGCTAATTTAATCAAGGTGACTTCTCCTTCCTGCTTCTCCCAGGATAAAGGTGGGAATTTGCTTTTCCCTTGTGGGCACAAGCCAGCATATGGTAAACTGAGAAACCTGTCTGAGGTTCATTCCCCATATAGGCTCAACGTGGCACAGTCCAATCTGTTCTTTGGACAGCTTCGTCAATGTTTTCTGCAGATACATTATTGTTTTTTTTAATGGATCTCCTAGAAACTTTGACTCTGCCATATTGACTATGATTTATAGGTCAGATTTTTTTACACTTTACACTTTGAAAAAGTAGATTAAAACCAATTCCTGTTTCTTGTGTTCTTTCTAGACTTTGGCTCTTTTTTGAAACATCAATTGGCAGTGGTCAAGTTCATTACAAAATGTGACACTCCTTCAAGACTCTAAAATGCTATACTACTACATATTTTACAGAAAAATAAATGGCATAAATATACCCATTAAATGGTTATTATGTTGCTTTTAACAGAAATCACCATTTGTTATGTTTATGCTTGTTAAATAAGATTGACGGACACCAATTGTAGCATATTATAATACATAAAACTAGACATTATCTGGCTGTGGATTAAATCATTGGTATATATTTATTTAGAAGGCAACTTTAAACAAATTGCTGTACAGGGGTTTGTGGTCTTTTGCAAGTGGATTGGTAACTGCTTCTCTCACATGAGTTATTCACACACACAGGGGTAAAATATTTTTGAGAAAGACGTGCACGGATTTATTTTTTTCATCCCGGCACATCACTCTAATTCTGTGAAAATAATGCAAAGTTATTTTAAGTTTATAAATCAATAACCAATGCCCTTTTCCACCATAAACTTGAGAGATTGTATTGACTTACTCTCAACTGCTCTAGAATAAAATCAACATTGATTCCTGGATGGATCTGTGTGGTACCTTAACGCCAGACATAAAGAAGTGTGATTCATGAAGCTGACATTATTGAGGCCAAGGACAAGACCTAACTGATTATTACTTTTATTTGATTTTTGTGTCCCATGTGGACGTTATATAAGCCTAAAGACAGACAGTTATCATGTTGATTTCCCTTTTATTGTCTCATTTGTTACAATTCTAGTAGTCTATTTTGTTTTGATTATTAAAAATAACATTTTTATGTCCCCTTTTTTAACAAACAATAGCAGAGTAACAACTGTCAAGAAAAGATAAAAATCTTTGAAAGGAGTCTAGATTGATGCTGATGTTAGAAGAATTTTGGTAACCAATGAGAAGCAGCATGGTCTTCTCATTAGTGAAACAATTGCTGCATGAAGTCCTAAAAAAACAATGATGCTGACCAACACCGTAGCCTACAGAACTGCAAATTATTAATGTTCGAAAACTTTTGACTTGCTGCTCAAAACTTGAAGAATTTTGTAGAGCTGCTGAAGACAAAGTTGGTCAAAAACCAAATCACCCTGCTGAATTGAAAACAGATAAAAACATCTTGGAGTTGATAGAAAAATGTTTTAAGCATCGTGCACATGATGTCCCAGTGGCTTTCAAACCCCAAAACACATGGCAAAGCCTGGTTCACCCCAAAGATCCGGTGCCCCGGCACAAACAGAGCAATGTTAAGTGCCAGGAGGACTGCGACCAGTTATACATCGGGGAAACAAAGCAGCCACTGTTCAAAAGAATGTCCCAACACAGACGAGCTACATCTAATGGCCAGAACTCTGCAGTTTCCACTCATTTACAGGCCAGCGGTCACTCTTTCAGAGATGAGGATGTTCTCATTCTTGATAGAGAGGAACGTTGGTTTGAGAGAGGAGTAAAAGAAGCCATTTTTGTGAAGAAAGACCGTCCATCATTAAACAGAGGTGGAGGCCTCCGTTTTCAGTTGTCTCCCTCCTACAGTGCTGCTATTGCCAGTATCACTCCACCCCTTGTTAACAATAGGTGTTAATTAGGTGTCAACGATAGCCATGTGATGTGAGTATCAGTCACATGGAGGCAGGGCTTAAAAGCCTGAATTTTGCCTGAAACTCTCAGACTGAAGAAGTCTCATGGAGGAGAGACAAAACGTTTCTTTAGAGAAGAACCCGTCCAGAAGACCTATACAGTTTTTTTTCTTTTTGCTTTAAGCATCATTGAATTATTATTTCTATCAATATATAGATGCTATTGTCAGGTCATGTTCCTTATTTTAAGGGTATGCTTGCACATTTACATAGTTGTACCATTCTGCTGCATATCTGATCCCTTGAAAAATAAACTTTTAACAATTTTCCAGCCTTTCATCTAGTCATTTGTCTTGCTTTTAAGACATTGTGATCTTACAAAGAATGACAGGGTGATAGAGTTCCAGTTAAGACAAAATAAAAGAGAAATGAGCATGACAACATAAGCGCATAGGCATGCATGCCTTAGTCTTTGTACTTCCTCCCTTGGGAGGAAGAAGATGAGTGCAAGATTTCACATTTCAAGCCTCTACCACTCTGATGCAGTTTCACCTCAAGGGACCTTATTAGTGGATGGGTCACTACACACTCCACCTCCAACAGAACAGACTCCTGTGTTCATGCCAGAACTTGTCTTGATTAATTATCAAGAGAGGACATTTCCAGCTGCCACAGGCAAGAAGAGAAAGAAAACATAACTATCTCCAACACAACTATAAATGCCGTGACTAAGGTTTTTTTTTTTTACTTATTTCAAGCAGCATTGCATAATATGATGAAAAACACCAAAATGTCTGAGCAGCTATTTAGCTGTTTTATGCTTTAATTAGTCTCTGTCAGATTAGAAAATATTTAGTATTATGCATACTAATTCATGTTATAGTGATTTTTAAGTTTCAATTTTGCAATATCATTTGTTTTATACTTGCCTACAATATTAATTGCATGCGGGGGCGGGGGTGGGGGGTTATGGAAAATGTTAACTGTTTTTTTGAAAACAACTTGCTGCCTTGTTGTAGATGGTATTTCAAAGCTTAAGGCTCATAATTAAACAGTCAATTTGTCACTTTTTTCAGTCAAATGTTTCCATTGTATCAGAAGATTGACACCTTGGTCTTTTATCTGTGTAAGTCTCCACCTGTGGGACATCCAATTCCCTTTTTTCCCACAACTAACATTTTAATTCACATATTCTTGCCCTTTTATAACCTGAGCTTTATACCCTATTTCCCAACAGCTCGGGTTGTTTTTAAACCTTTTCAGTTGGAAAACAAGTTTCAGGTCTTGTGAGAGATAGATCACCTTTATCTAAGTTTACACCAGGAGCTGTGTGTTCTCTATTCATCTGTGTGCATGCCCAATTTGAGTTTCTATTCCATCACAGCTTCTTTTTTTGCCGCAGGCTTCACTGTCAGTTTATGGATCCCTCCTTCCATGTCTGCTTCTTTTTTTTAGAATGTCTTCTCTACATCTTCAATACTAATAGATTAGAACTTCACAGTGAAAAACATCATGGCTAAACTTGTTGACCTATTACGTTTAAGTGAACTTCTGTGTGTATGTGTGTGGTTAGCACCATGGAGTCTTTCTATGTGGAAGTTGTACTCTAGCTTCCTCTGGATGACAAAATGGGTACCAAAAGAACAAAAAAAGAACTTTTCATATTCAAAACAAGACAATCAAAAACACTAATAGATTTGATGAACTTGAGATCACCATAAAAATCAACAATACAGCAGAATAAACAGATTGTTTACCTATTGATACACACTTGAATTATTCAGTTTTCAAAATTAAGCCAATTGATTTAGATCAATAAATCATTTAAAAATTGATTTGGACACACATCACTGCGTTCAGCTGATGCATCAGACTGAGATGCTCCAAACAGCCAGATGCGGTCAGTGCGGTACAAACAGAAATAACTGAAGAAAGATCGCTCATTTAAGGTGCTACAGTTCACGCTGCATGTCAGGACAAAACCAAGGGCCTGCGGAATAAAATAAGACTGAAACTCTTTCGTCTGCATCTAGATTCGGCTGTCTTGTCAATTTGTGCAACCTGACAGGAATACGAGCACGTAGCAGGTACTTTATCAGACCAGCCTTTACAAGGTAATTGTTAGACCGAAGCTATTCTTTGGTAAAAAGACACGCTATAGGTCACTTGGTGGATGACAGAAATACATCCAAACAACCAAGGAAAAGGTAAGAAAGGGATTTCAGGTTTGATAAGATATTAAAAAAACTATCTAGTCTTCCATGTCTGGTGAACGGAGAGCACCAACAGGAAATGCATTCCTCAAGTGCAAATATCTAGACTTAATAAGGAATGAGAACAAAAAATTATGCATTTAAACTATCATGATAGAAAAATATTTAAACATTATAGATTAAATACAAAAGACATGTTTTAACAGTTTTATAAGAATAAACTATTCGACAAGACAATAACAAAGAAAATAGGGCTGAACACAGATTTCTAAGAAGCAATTAGCAAAAGTTATACTTACATTTTGTCTAATAAAATATTAGTACCTTTCCCTCTGATAGTTTTTTTCTTGACCTTGATAGAATAACTGGTYGTGTTGGAATGAATTTGTAGGAATTTTGATGAAATGAGAAATAAGCTAAACTCGTTGTCCATGTAATGATGGACTACAGCCCCAAACCCGGAAATGTTCTGAAAATCTTCAATATTTGGTTTGACTCAATGGTTACATTGTACTACAGAGATGATATTAAACACATCGCATTAACAAAGTAAAATGTGATGGAACATAAAGACAGGTGACTCAAAAAAGCAAAGTAGTGAAACATGTTCACAATGCTGACCCTGATTTTTTGAAACAATGCAGTATTTAAATCCAGATTTGTGGAGCTGCAAAAATAGTGTTAATAATATTTCACTTCACACTGTAGGTGTTTTTATTTAAAATTCAGCAATTTCTTTCTGCCTGTGTATAATTTTTAAAAAGATCTTTGTGATCTGAAAGGCTACTCACAGTTGGTTTTATTTTTTTGTTGTGAAAATTCATTTTTATTGACACAGTTTGATGGACTAAAATGGCTTCATAATTAAGTTCACTGCTCATGTCTTTTCTTTTTGGCATCATACCAACACCCCTGAATTGTTCTACATTGTAGGAATATGGCTGAATGCTCCAGAGCATCAAAGTGCTTAAATGTGGGCTTTCATAAAGGTAAGAAGGCAGCAAATTGTGTTCACACCTACTGCTTATCAGGTAATTAAGTGTAAGTGATTAGAAGCAGCTGCTG
This sequence comes from Austrofundulus limnaeus, assembly GCF_001266775.1. Taxonomy (NCBI): domain Eukaryota; kingdom Metazoa; phylum Chordata; class Actinopteri; order Cyprinodontiformes; family Rivulidae; genus Austrofundulus; species Austrofundulus limnaeus. The sequence goes on along the minus strand of NW_013952415.1, from coordinate 3,033,711 downwards.
GCTGCTGTTTACTTTTAGAATTTCTAAAAAGCCATTGAGAATATATCGAGTTTATGACACTGGTTTTGCATTTTTTGCCATATTATGACATATTAACTTTTTTTATTTATCATGTGCATTTTTTTATTTATTTGAAGTTATTTACCTAAAACCATGTGAGGACCAAATGTGGTTTTATTGCACTTTATTATGTAAAGTTTTATATTTCCACATTTTTTTAAATTTAGTTAGAACTCTGTAGTATTGTATACAAAGAATATATTTGCAAGAAAATCTGAGACATGTGCAGAGATTGCTTGTATCTGCATTTTGCATGCATGCATAGACCCTGACCCAAGTCATTACGTTTTCCTCGGGAGGATTGTTCRCCAAGATAGAGGTCAGCTGATGCTAAAATAGGTCTGATTTAACCTGAACGCTCTGCAAAATGGCATGACACRCAGAACCTCCTCCACCGGGTAAATTGGTATAAGCACCCCTTCCGGACCTCCACAGCTCTCCTGGAGAATGGATTAATAATTGAAAAAATATACAGACATAATAAAAGGGCCATTAGTTTCAACTGAGGGAAGATTCAATTATTTACATTAGATGCTGGAGACAAAGAGGTTTAAAAAAGTACGCGGAGTGTTAAAATCGTTGCACAGAGAGTTTAGTTCACGAGAAAATCCACATGAAAATAAAGTTGGTGTGAGCGAAACAGAAATGCGCTGCTTTTTATTCCTCTCTTGGTTTCTGCTGAAGTTTTTCTGTTCTGATTTTCTGTTTATTTATTTATTTATTTATTTATTTATTTATTTATTTATTTATTTTTGCTTTTCCACGCTGTCAAAAATCTCAGCAACAAATTGTATTCAGTATACATCACCCGGTCAAACCAAACATTTTCCTTCCACATTTTCTTTTGTTTATTTTCTTCCTTTGCTTTCAGACAAAATGGTCTTTTGTTACCTTTCAGACATACAGTATTATGGTTCTGCTGTTCYCCAATTACAATCTTGCCTTCTTGGAGTTTTAGGAGCTTAAAAAGTATGCCTAACAAAGCTRAACGTTGTTTCAGTGGTTTTAATTGAACAACGGGGAAATTAAACATGACATGCTGGTATTGTGCTTAGACAGCTTGGTTATCTGATAGGAATTCATGTGCTTTTTTAATTTTTTTTATCTTTCCCTTGTCATTTTATAGCCTTTATTGGCAAACAAACTTTTAAAGGTTTGAGTTAAAGGTCGATATTATTTATCAAGATTAAATCCTGCAAAATGTCACTTTTAAGTTACTTCAAATGGTTTGTGTTTGTTTTTCGTTTTGTCTGAACAACTAACTACTTCGATCTTCAAAGAAAAGACAGCTTTTAACAGCTGGAACAGTCTATACTGTCCACACCCAAACTCACATAGTCCCCACCACCCCACACACACTTGTTTCTCTTCTGGTGTGGGGATGGGTGCATAGTCAGCGTAAAGAAACTGTGAACCAGGTTATCTTGGCATGTGTAAAATATTCCTGTGAAAGCTGTAGATTTGTTTTTGAATTTTCATTTCTGTCTGTGTTTTGAAGAGCCACTTAACTGAAAAKAAGCTAAAATTCAATCATCCAAGGTTTTTYTAGTGACCCCTTAAACAGGTAACKTAGCCTGGTAAAAATCAGACCCTTGTCCTTTGATTTGGTTCGTACGAGGGTCTGGACTCAGGGCTATAGAGAAGCGATTCTTGCTGGAGGCGTGGCCTCTGTTGAAGTTTGAAACGATTGGATCGGTTGGCCGCGACGTATGTGTACCAGCTCCACTGTGAAGGAGGCTAAGCTAAGAAGCTAACCGGGRATTGTGTGTGCTGTAAACAACCCTACTGAGAGGAGATAAGTACCAAGATGACTGTAAATGAGAGCTGCTGCTTTGTTAGACAAAATTATTTTAATTTGGAAGCCTTATCAACACGGACTGGCTTCATTCACTTCCTCCACTGCCATTGCTAAACTAATTAGCAGACACTGTGCAGAAAATCGATGTTGTTCAAAACTCTGCCTTCTGTTTGCTGATTGGCCCAGGTAAAATAAACTGCAAGCAGACACTGCACAGAAAATCAACATTGCCATTTAAAACCCCGCCTTCTGTTCTCTGATTGGCCAGGATTAGCAACAGTTAGCAAAGTGTGTTGATACTCGTTATTGTCACATGACATATTTTGCACAGTCATTGATTGAGGGGCTTAGCTTACAAAACAAATATTATTGTAAATGGTCATTCCCTGGCTTTCTAAGACTCGTCAAGTTGATTTGATGTAGTTTGGTGACATGAGACTTCTAACTTTGGTTTATACCTTTGCTACTTTTACATTGGAATTTATATTTCTTTTTCTTTGTATTATTTTGTTTTTAGGACACAACTTGGTTCTCACAAAAACAGAATGTAGGTCTTTTCCTTAAATATCATAGAACTATCTTGAACATTAAGCAAGTAATGAGCAAAAGTAGATAAAATGAAATTTGTCTTAAAATCTCGATTGTTTCAGTGGCAGAAATCATGAGCTTGATTACATCTAAACAAACATCCATTACTTAATTCATACTTGAAAAAAATCACGTTTTTAGTGTTGTGTAGTGTTTTTAATGTTCTTCTTGAATCCACTGTCAGATTTGATGATGRCACCAGATAAACAATGTATCCACATCCCTTCTGAACTGACCCACGGTCTAACGAATTATTATGGTGTGATCTTTTGTTCTCTCTCTCTCTTTTGTGCAACGATATACTTAAATCAAAAAAGTGTGGCCTTTTGGGGTTTGTTTCATTTAATGTTAGGGTGATAAACAGAGTTTTATGCTTGCATCCTTTGTGAGGGTTTTGTATTTCATAGTTAAACAGCATTAAGAAGAACATTATGTGTCAGGAGGGAGACCTGATGGCACCCCACCTTGGTTTCATGAAACTGTCACAAGCTTACAGTCAACCCTCAAAACAGAATAGCAGATACTTTTCTTTCTTTCTCTCACTGTGTTTCTAAATCCCAGCATTCCATGCTTGTATTTCACTGGGTCATTTGAGTTTATTGACCCAGAGACTGGGGAAACACCAGGTTCTGAGTTCTAAATTGAGAAATCACTTTAACTTTGACTCAGTTACCAAAGAAACTTACTCTGTGAACCTAACACTCTCACTTGCAGGTTTTCTTCAGTTCAATTTGTTCCAGTCCAATGCCTTCTCTTCTGCTAAGTCTGATGGACATCATTATATGGCAAGCTGTCTGTTCCGCTTCTCACTCATCTTATCTATGTCATCCAAATGAAGGCGCATAATGTAATGCCTTATTTTTACAGATTTACATTAGGAGTTTTCACTCAAAATTCCATTTTAAAACCACACTGTAAAAAATGAAATGTCRGATTTACTTAACCATGTTATGTTACCTGGTTCCACTTAACTAAGTTGAGTAAATTCAAAGCAATATACCATTTTTTAGCCAAAGAACATGAATATGTTGCTTTGAATTTACTCAACTCAGTTAAGTGGAACCAGGTAACATAACATGATTAAGTAAATCCAATATTTCATTTTTAGAGTGCATGTAATATCAATTCTCATTCATATTAAAGCCTTTCATGTTTTTATTCAGTCATTAATGCATGTCTACAACAACAATCTATTGTCACATTTACATAACACACATGAAAAATGCTAAATACAAGTTTCCTGTTCAGCAACATTTTCTCACACTAAATATATTTTTAGTGTTTTTATTCTGTGTAGCTTTTTTTAAATTCAAACTGAACATTTAAATGTTTACTCAAAGTTGTAAGCAGTGTATTTTAAAAGACGACTTCCCCAAAATCATTATGTTTGATCTTGTTTCCCCTTTTCACAGATGAATAAATCTAGGGATTTGAATATTTAATGTACTGTCAGATTCCAGCACTTTATCATCTATTAAAGAAATTTAGGTCTGCTAAATGATAAATGAGTGGAGTAGTGATGGAATAAAATGTAACAGTGTGAACTTATTGAGCTATTTATTTATTTATTTATTTATTTATTTATTTATTTATTTATTTATTTATTTATTTATTTATTTTACTGCTGCTGTGTTTTTAAAGCCACTGGTCACTGCCTCACACATCCTCTACCTGCAGTACACTGAAATGGAGAGTTTTTAAATTCCCCATGCATGAAGCCTGCAGTATGTTGAAATCAGTTGTTCTTGAACTAAAAAGTCCAAGTATCCATATATTTCTATAGAAAAACATGCTGAATTACAAACTAACATTTTTTTAACKAAAATAAAGACTGTCAACAGACAGGCTTACCAAAATACATAATGTATTATTTAAAACTATGTGAATATTTTACAAATGATGTTTTATAGCTCTCAATAATTTCTAAACATCAACAA
>NW_013952415.1:3024809-3029318 GCF_001266775.1 Austrofundulus limnaeus | reverse complement strand
AACAAGATGTGTTTATAAATATCATAACTTCCATCTTTATAAAAGGCAAAAGTTAAGTAATTCTTCCATTGTTTTAAATCTTTGTTTAAAAGAACTTATTTAAAAATTTAGCACTTATTTATTATTAAAATAGTTTAGATTTGTTTATTTTGCGTTCTGTAGGGTACTTTTTACAAATTTGTATTCTGCTTCTAATAAAAATCACTGTTTATTACTTTGGGATAACWAGTCAATAGTCACAGCAAAACCAGCATAAATGTTGTATGTTTTATGATTTTATCAATATTGTCATTTTATCATGCATCTATCGAATTTCTTAATCTGCTTTATTTCAAAATGCTTGGTACTCACAATTATTTCAATCTGTCACATTTTGCATGTTATGTTTGTTTAGAAACATATGGTGTTCAACCATATTTACCACTAAAGATAGTTGGTGATGGTTTTGTTACCAATCCCATATAAAACTTAAACATTACCAAGCTGAGTAACTACAGTACCTGAAGGCAAATTAAAGTGGTGTCAAATCATTAAAATTCTGATTACTTGAATCTCTGCAAATTTCTTGATACGTTGGTAGTTTTGCATTAAAACATTTATCTGCAACCAAATTTGCTGCTGTATTGTTGTTGAGTGTAAGTATCTTCAAGTCTTCAATTAGTAWCACAAATTGCAGCCTATCAATCTGCTTTGTTCTTTACTCCTTCACCTCGTTTCTTTGGAAATCATTAAATGAACAACACACTCATGTGGATGTGTTTATGTGCCRCTAAGCAGTCAGTGGGAGCAATTATTGTAGCTGTGCCACATACTTTAAACTAGCTGAATAGCATGCAGCCGAACCTTGTTAGCAGGTTGCTGACCTCCAAAAAGGACAATGATGTAACTAAATGCAAGCAGCTGCAGCGTGCCAAATCAATCTACCTCAGGAATATAAAGRATAAGAAAGACATTTGCCCTTTGCCTGTTACCTGCTGAGTAACTATTAAGGCATTATAGCATCCTGAGACTGGCTCCAATGTAGAGGTGAGTGGGCCAGGAGTGAGTCATCAGAGATTGCACTGCTTTAAGTCGATGCAGAAAAGTTCAGACGTGTGCAAAAGTAGGTGTGCTCCCAAAGGCAGGGAATCGAGTTCTGTGGAGGGATTCTCCACGCAACGCTACCACGTCTGCTCTCAGCAGGTGGATCTTGTATAGACACATGTTAGTCTGCAGGGGACACATGCGGGGAGGATAGAAACCAGCAAGCCTTTATGATGCAAAGCATGGCGTACGGTGATGAAGAGAGAGACAACTGAGCCAAAYATCCAGCGATAATCCTTAGATGTCACGGACCACCCAGCTCGTTGGATTACCATGCGCGCCCTCCTCTGGGGTAGTGATGGGGCACTGGGACAGTCTGGTAAAAGGCAACATAATCAATCAAAGCAGCCAGCCTGACATTCAACATAGGAGAACATTTCAAAGGGGAAATCACAGCCGTGGCAGTTTTCCTCTCTATTTGTCTCTGGTGTGCACTCACGCACAGCAAATACACCGTTCAGTTCCTGTCAATAGTCCGTGCCATACCAGCATGTACTGTGTASCGTTCTTTTCTTTTTAGTGAGGTTGTTGTTTATCCAGACATTCCTGACAAGTGGCTGCACTCAACAATTACCAATTTCAGTGAAGACAAGGATTTTGTGAATGTCTTCATACTGTTTGAAATGCTTCACAATGTGAGCAAACACAGTACGTTTCATTTTGTGAAATGTTTAGGTATTAAAATGTATTCTATGCTGAATAAATATAATTTGTAATAGTACAAACATATATATTTTTGAGTCACCAGCTAAATACACACAAAGCCTTTGTCGCTGTTATTGTTTGAGTCAAAAGGTTTAAAAACTGCTTTTTGAATTGCTAGTGTGTTAAACTGTCTGAAATTAAAGCAGCAACTGGGGATGCCAATCTGAAAGTGTGACTCGTGTTCCCCAGGCCTTCCTGTGGGCCCTGCTTTTGTATGARCCATGCTTTGTCAGAAAAGTTATCACAAAACTCTAATTTGTGAGTACTGAAAACATATTTCCTCACTTGTTGTTTTGGATTGCTTGAGGGATGCACCCAAGTTCCATCTTTAAAACAGCTGTTCTGTGTTATGCTTGGTCTTGTGGGTAATTAGATTTAAAATCAAATCAAGAAGTAATGGATTTAATTTACAGATATTTCATTTCCAGTGTTTTCAAGATTAAGATAAGTTCATTTCACTTGGCAAATCAGTGAAGGGAAAATTATGTTTAACATAATACAGTTCTCCAGTCGTAAAAATTGAGAAACTGTCCAAAACTTGACACAGAAACGGTTTGTTGGAAGAGAGCAAAGGATTGGAAATATATATATATTTCACACTTTTTATATCCCTGAAATTACTACACTTAAATAAATTGAATAGATACAGAAAGTCAGCAGGAAGGAAGAGACGAAAGGGGAGAAAAAAGATGAATGTAAAAGTATTACGTCCCCAAAGAAATTGGGAGATGAGAACTGATTGTGTGGAAGTTGTTACAAGTGAGTTTATCCCCACTGTGGTTCATTATAGTCTTTTTACCAGCTCCTAAATGACCTTTTAAACTGCTGCTGCTTCTACAAGAAGGATATTGATATCAGAAAATGTCTTTTCTTCAGGAAAAAAAATGTTTTCAGGGTAGATAGGATGGTTTTTGAATGAAGTTGTAAGAATAAAAAGCAGCACGACTCTGATTACTTGTTTGTCCGTGAGTTTGTTTGCAAACCTGGGGCTTCCCTCACTCTGTCATCGGCTTCACTGACAGCTGTTGGGCCCAGCTGGGCCCCGAGGCAGAACACGAGGCTCCATCTGATGTCAGTTTGTCTGGTGTCAGCAGGGCAAGGCGCTTTGTTTTTCCATCAACACCCTCACCTCTGAGGCAAGAGAGCATCTTCGGCGGGGCAGAAATTCAGCGCCAGTGAAAGATGTAATGTATGGTGAGAGGCACGCAGAGCGCTTTAACAAGTCTGTGAGGACAGTCGGATATTTCTTCCTCTTACCTGGCAGGGCAGAGGGAAAAATTTTCTATTTCTAGTGGAAAGAAATTGCCATTGACTGTTTGTATTAATGAATCCCACTCCCTGAGTGTCAGTGTACTTTTCACTGTCCAGGCTGTAAGGATTAGGTTGCACAACTCTGCCACATGCCTCATCCTTCAGAGTCCAAACAATCCTTCAGCTAGAAAAACCACACTCTGAAACTCTGCGTTCTGTTTTCCTATGGACCTGACTCACAGTTAATCAGGACTGCACCCATCTGATGTCCTCATTTTATGCTGCAAGTACACTTTATAAAATGTCCTAGCTATTCTTCTAACACTAAAGTTTTTTGTCTGTTTGTTTTTACTGTTTTTGGAAGATGTAGCAAAAATTGAATTGCACATTATTATTATTTTTCTTTTCACAAAAGTCAAAACAATAAGGTTTATACGTATAATCTTCACAAATACTCATTTTGGAATATAAAAGAAGCAAAGATTACTGCAATGTTTGCATTTTAAAATGATGTGGAACAGTCGCCCCTTAATCTCCTTAAAAGCCTTTCGACATTTTTTATTTTTATTTTTTGTAAGTTAAAAATTAAGAACCGGAGGACACCCTAGTTTAAAAAAAATAGTGTCTGGAAACATTTAAAGGGAGACATAGCACCATTTTTGCCCATCGGTGGAATTTCCCACTTAGTTTTGCATGATGTGATAGGAATGTTTTCTGATAACACACTTTTTTTGTGTGTGTGTAATCTCTTTAGATGTTTTATTTGTGCTGAAATAGCGAACGGAGGATTTATCTGTTCATAAAATATAAAATATAGGAGAACACGTCTTTGTGATGTACTTTTGCTTGGTGGATCTATTAAAGTAGCCACTACTGCTGTCTACTCTCTGCTTAGTGTCACCAGCAGAGCCATTAAACTCTACTCATGACTCAGCTTGGCCCTTAGGTGTGATAGCTCCTCTGTGGTCATTTATCAGTCAGCAAGTGTTGGGAGGGAAAATACAAGGACATTTCAAGGAGGAGACAACTTGGAGCTGGAGTCACTGAGTCAGAGTGTTTATCTTTTGTTTGTTGTTTTTTGTCTAACTTTCTTTTCAAATCTGAAAACAGCAAACTGCATATTTKTATTATTATTTTCAATGTCACACATACTGTAGTTGGGTATCTTTAAGACAGTCACAAAAGCAGACCCAATGAAAAATGGAGAAAACATTTTTTTTCTTTTCTCTTCCCTTCTTTCGTACAACAGGGGAGACCAGAGGTCAGGATTAGTTGTAAAGCATTGCATTGGATCCTGCTCTTTTCTGTCTGTTGACCAATAGGAGAGGAGCTGACCCAAGAAGCTCCGCCCACCATATTTGCATAATGAGACAAAACTGCATATGGTAAAAACAGGAGACAGAGAAATGTAAAAGCAACACGTGGAAGTAATAAGAATTGTCGGGAAAATTATCATATACAGTACTGTAT
>NW_013952415.1:3020872-3024642 GCF_001266775.1 Austrofundulus limnaeus | reverse complement strand
ATATATTTCTGCTTTTATTTCTAATTATGTCAGTCTTGGTCCTCCACTTGTCAACTTTATTTTAAAATGTTAATAAAAAGCAAAAATACTTTTTTAGCAGGAAACGTTTTGAATAGTGGGTGTTGTGATTTTAAAGGTAGACAAACCCATTCCAGTTCTGCATGATCATTTTTGGTCAGTTTGGCCATTCACAATAAAAYATCTCATTGTTTACTTATTTGTTTGTTTACACTAATTTATGCTTTGTGTGCAGCACTCTGGCCACAATCAGTTGTTTTCAGATGTTTGAAAATGTTATGTTTTTCTCTCAAATCCCAGCAATGAATTTTCAGCTTTAATCTGCTTCAGATTGAACGAATTGTTGGCTTTTAAACAAACTTAAACCAAAATTGAAACAAACCAATTGTCATCTATTTGTGTTTTTAAACCCATTGTGTTCAACCTTACACTGTCAAACCTCATGCTTTTACATCTAACATACTTTATTTTTAAGAGAACAAAACCAGTGCAGATTTTACTCACTTCCACAATAGTATAGGCACTTTGGGATCTGCTGCAACACAATCTCGATACACAACAGAACCAACCTGAGACACCTGCATCAGAGGCACCAAATCAAAGTTAGTCGTTGTTTTACTTCTTGAAATTTCAAAGTCACAAAATGCACACTTGAAACAAATACATTGTTTTTTTAATGTATTTGTTTATTTCTTATGCTGGCAGTTATCTAGACAACCTCTATTCACCAACGCCTAAAACTGCATGTACATTTAATATGGCACACACTGATTAAGTGCATTGTGCAAATATCCTCCAGCTTAGAGAAGGTTAGGCTGCTTACTTCAAACTATTCAAACATGGCTTTAGTTGTGTAGGTGGCAACAATTGTATTTGTTGGTGAGTAGGAGTTAAGAAGGTTGTTCAGTGTCACAAATCATTGAAACCTCACTCAATTTATTCATTTTGCCTGCTAGTTGTTGCAGTTCAGAGCTGACAAATGTTCTCTGTCCTACTGCGGGATGCTTTGTGTGAATTTACATCTGTGAAATTCTGGTTTCCTACTCGACTGTTTTATACTAGAACATTATGATATTTAAGACATGTTGCTGTCTGCTGGTTCAGTGTGCTTTATTAGTTTTTCTTCAATAGTCATGGTGATGCAAAAGTGAAAAAAAGAAAAATCTTGCTAAAATTAAATTTATCAGCAAGGGCTAGAAATAAAACCACATGGGTTGAGGAAATAGAGTGTGTTACCTCAGTTTTGTAAATCTGTATGCATGCCCTGAATTGGCAAAAAATGTATTTTTTTCTTTTTTTAAAAATAAAAACAATAAAGCATTTTTTTAGATTGGCTAGAATTTGCAAAAGTTTAATTCCTTGTATCAATAACATCTTAACAAACCATGTAGAATTATGAAAAAACAGCATCTGCTTCAGAAATGCATGTTTTTACAGCACACTTGTGCATTTGAATAAGGAAACATGTTTCTATAACCTGTTTTTTTTTACACTTGGTCCTTGTCAATTTCTATATAATTAGATATCTCAAGTAAATGTGCCATAGATCCAGATGTTCATGGAGTGTGTTCTGGGAAGCAAATGATATTTTGAATTATAGTTTCCTGAACGCGATGATTTGGGTCGGTTGAAGCAGATAGCAAAAGGCAACAAGTGCTTACAGATGTATGACATCAGCCATGCAACAGCTAAACAAATCTATCCACAAGAACAGTGATTATCGTGGTCACAGCACTGTCTTTTTGTTGACTGAAAATGTTGACAAGGCTGAAAAAAGGGCAAGAGAATGTGTTTTACTTGTGCATTAAGGAAACTGAGCAAAAACAACTGCTGAAGAGCATAGGATATTTGTGAGTTCTGCATGAAATGTGAGTGTTCAGACAATTTTGAGGAAAGGAGATGATGTTTGCATGAGCAATATACTGTACATATAGAATTTCTTTGAAGTGTGAGGGATGAATTTTAGAGAAAAAAGACATRATATCTGATTGAAAACACAGAATTCTGCTCTAAAAGGGATAGTCTTTTTAACTTTGAAGACCTTTGAGAAAGTTCTGCCCTGTCAGTCATTGAGCTGGTGAGGAACTAATGAAAACTATGAAACAGAAGATCCCTTCAGAAAATGGCCAAACTGTCCCTTTAATTGAAGTGTGCACCTTCTTGAAGACTGATAACATTACACAAAGAGATTTTTTTTGGAAGAAAAGAGAAGAGAAGTTAATCCCWCAGATGCAACTTTCTTAAAAAAACAAAAAAGGTCATGAGCTTGCTGTGACTCAGCACAATCTGCTCATCACACAGGTGCTCGCACTGAAATAAATCCACTGCAACACAATTCCCTGTGAGGATTCACTTTATTATAAAATGTTCACAACACCATGCGTTCCTTTAATTTGCTGTGAAGCATTCTCATCCCCAGAGGACGAGCTCTAATCGCAGACATCTTCTGATGATGCGAGGACTACCACCTGCTCATAAGTGCCGTTGAAGTTTTCCCTTATGCCACTGTCTGGCATCAGTTATGCCACTGTCTCAGCAAATTTTAAAGTGATTGATCTCCTCAGATAGTTCCTCATTTAAATAGAAACCAACACTGAAGGCAGTGTGCAGAAACAAAGACAAGTTACATGAAAGTAATATCAGCTTTTTGGTGCAGTTTAAAGGCAGTGTTTGATTAAATTTAAGGTTCATAGGAAACATTAACCTCAGTAATTACAGTATAACCTGTATTAATTGAACAAACACTGTAATGAAGTTTTAACATTGGTCTATTCTTTGAAACAGTTTTTTTAAGTACTGCTGAGACATATTATTTAATCCATTAAACTTTGTCTAAAAGCAGATAGCACTTGCTCTGTTTGCACCTTGTTCTTTACTTCTTAATCTGAGTTAAACAGTCCAACAGCCAGACATTTTATCAGAGGTTAATTGTATTTTTTACAGGTCTGATCACTGTTCTCTTGGCTTAGACAGACAGATTGWGTCCATCCAATTACAACCTTTCAGAGGTGGGACCAAGTCATTGTTTTGCAAGTCTCAAGCAAAGCAAGTAAAGTCAGAGTCAAGTCTTAAGTCAAGTTGAGTTTTTTTAAACAATGTTGCAGTTATTTGTTAAATGTACATAATAGACTGTGTGCTGTTTAAAAAAGCCCTATTTATCTCAAATTGCGCAGCTGAGCAAAGTATTTAAAATATTTAAATAATGCACCTTTTTATATTGCACCGTTCAATTAAACTTAGCAGCGAAAATAGTCCTCTTTTTAAACCATATTTTTCCATTTTTAAATATCTGGGTAATTTGATCTGCTGTGCTGCAGCTCATGCACATATGCTTATGTACAGAGTGTGAAAAAGAGGACTGACGGTCTGCCTTTTTTAATATGAAATGAGGGAAATTAATGAATGGGTCCCACTTCATAAATGGTCTTTTAAACTTTAGATTTTGGGTAAAATGTCAAGGTTTTTTTTAGTAAATAGGGTCAGGTCCAATTCAATCCCAAGTCATTGGTGTAAAGTCCAAGTCAAGTCACAAGTCTCTGAAATTTTTTTCAAGTCAAGTTTAAAATCATAATATTAAAGTACCTGTGACATGCATATCCATAAAATACAAAAAAAATCAAGGAAAATATATCTATATTTAAGACATTTGACATAATACACATGATTTGATCCATTATGTCACATAATTGGCTTTTTTTATTTGGCTCTGCAAAAGTGAAACAGGAAGTGACATCAAAGGGGAACTCCTTGAG
>NW_013952415.1:3017784-3020862 GCF_001266775.1 Austrofundulus limnaeus | reverse complement strand
TTTTTTTTTTTTTTTTTTTTATGGAAACAATATCATTTGAACTATGACTCTTTCTCATCGCTTTATGATAGTAATTAAAATAATCTAAAGAAACATCAGATTCTTCTCTACAGGCTGTGTTAGCCATTTTAGCAACACTGTTTACATTCAGACATTCCCCTTTGACATCACTTCCTGTTTCTTCACATGTGAATATCTCAACAACTGTTCATCACAGTGGTGTGAAATCTTTTTTTTATGTTATCAATGTTATCTTTCCAAAACCACATTCATATTTATTATAAAAAATTGATGTCACCGACACTTTAATGGCTCCAGTCTGACTCAAGTCCAAGTCACATGAGTTGAGTCCCCACCTCCGGAACCTTTTAAAAAAATTCTCTTGCATTTAAAACATTTTAAAAAGTTTTAATCATCATACAACTAAGATGAGGAAATATTAGTTTATTCAGTTTAACATAGAACTTATAGATTACAACCTTTTTTTTAAAAAAGCTAGACTTTCCAAAACAGTACGGTTCAACACTGCTGTTGTTTAATGCTAAATGTCCATCTTTAATTACATYGCCCATCAAGCCAAGATAAACTTTTAGATATAAATGAGAAGTTGAGACCGCTTTGGTTTCCACATTACACAGCTTGACCAAACTGCTGAACTAATGAGACTTGTGGAAGGCAAACTCCCACTGCTATCTGTGTCCTTTTTATTAAGATGGAAGATGTAGATAAATGCATTTGGGAGGGGAACTGATGGGTTAAGCATTTCCCTCCAGAGAGAGTTCTTTTGAAAGCTGCGGTAGTAAATTTAAATGACCACTCTCATGCAYGAGAACAATAAATATGTAAACATACAGTGCATGCATTTTTTCTCTCTCTCTCACTTCGTGTAGTTTTACATTTGGGTCAGTCTTAGTCTCTCGGCTACAGTGACTGCTCTGCAAACCCGAAACACTGCAGCCATTAGCTGCAGCCCCATTCCCTTGGGCCGAGAGGGACACATGGAAGGTAATTACAGAACATAATGTTATTAATTACACTGAACACTCGTGTTGCTGTTGGAGCTGAACTCAAAGCAGCAGATGAGATTTGCAAAGCCAATGGGGCCACAGGATAGGGCCCAAGGTTAAGTGACCCACTCATCTCTGTCACAAGATTTGAGAAAACATCAGGCTTTTTCTTTTTTTCTTTTTTTTTTTTTGTGAATTTTAACATTGGAGCCTGTTTATTGTTCTTCGGTTTCCACTTCAACAAGGAACAAGAAGAATGTGTCCATTGTGGACCCCTGTAGTTATTTGTCCTCAAAAACTACAGAAATATAGCATAAAAAAATCTCTCTGTAAAACAAGTGATCAGATTTTTTTGTGTGTCAGAATTCCAGCGTTGGTTCTCCTCTAACCTCCTAATGGTTTCAAGGTGAGGTGGTGCTGATGCCTCAAGGCCCTGTCACACTAACATTTTAGACAACTTTGTGGAATTTTTGTTTTTTAATAAATTACTCATGTATTCAGTGTAAACATAAGCTTTACAGTATGTACAAATCTAAAACAGACTCCCAGTCGATTCTTTTTGTTCCACTCTTAACGTAGACGTCGTCAGTGTTAGACAAATCTTCAGTGGTTGGCATAAATTGTCTAAAACGTTACAGTGTGACAGGGCCCTCAGCCTGTGGCTTGTTAATCTGAGGACTCTCGAGGATGCTTCAGGCTAGGTTAAATCACAATCCTTCAATGGAGAGTTAACCATCTTATAATAAAGATGGTTAAGATGGCTCCTGGGACTTCCTTCAACAGCCACCATTTAAAGAGCCTCCTGTATTCTCTTCCCCCGCTGTCAGGTCTGCTGCTCAGCCTTCAACCTGCTTTTGCCTTCATCTCCCTGGGAAGGCTGCAACTCACCTGGTCAAATTTGGCAAMTCAGACTCTGATTTTCTCTCTGAACGCTGGAATCCTGCCTCCCTCAGTGACCTGTAAAGAGAACGAGAGAAAACTCCATGAAAACCCTAGTCTAACATACAGTATATCATTTTTCAATACTCCCATAGAAAGAATATCAACTCTGGTCCTATTTTCTCTTGTAGACTCTGTTCACTTACCCCCAGTTCTACTTTTCCAAATGAAACTTCACACACTGGTGTTCCTTGTGGGTTGTTTTCACCTCAGTTAAACCAGAATCCAAGCTAGAAAATATTGAAATAGCAACTAAACCTTACAGTTTGCCCCTCTGTTAGCATAACCAGCTCAAACATGGGAGGGAAAGATTTATTTATTTATTTATTTATTTATTTATTTATTTAAACAGGTTCCCATTAGTCTCTGCCAAGGTAGAGACTACACTTCTTGGGGCCCAACATGCAAAAATGAAACACAACAATACAATCAAGAAAACAAACATCAAAACTAAAACATAATTCAATAAATTTAAATTAAATTAAATGTATAATTTAAATTAAAAGCCAGTGCAAGCCTCACAGATGAGGAACATTGACTTGAAAACCTGAAAACATAGATCAACTGGCTTAATCTCTTAAAACACTACATCATGTACATATACAGTATGTCCAGGGAACACCATAAACCAATAACCAATTAAAAGCTTATTTTATTTTTTAATTAAAAGCTTCTCCTTCTTAACATTATCTTCATTTGAATGACCAATAGATAAAAGCAGCCACACATTTATGACAATGGTCTAACATTTTTAAATCAAGATATACTCCAATAACCAATGGCTCTGTACATAACTGTTTGTCTTAGTTTTAGGTAATGGCAAAATAAAAGTCACAGAARCAGCATGTCTAGTTTCTTCAGCAGAACTAAATACTAGTTTCTTAGTTTCTTCATCATCAGTGACTTTTTTAGAAGAAAAAGAAAGAAGAAAAAGGTGAAATGTAATAAGAGAGTGAAAGAGAGATTACAAGGTATGTGAAATATACATCAAGAAAACACAAGACAGCACACCCGACATCTTAGCTGTACACCTGCAGAAACAAAGATAACAAAAACACAGCAACAAAAATGCATATGTATATAATGACTATAACCTTCCTGAAATGCATTTACAGTATATACAGTATATATA
>NW_013952415.1:3014387-3017754 GCF_001266775.1 Austrofundulus limnaeus | reverse complement strand
ATATAAATAAGCATACCTACATACGTTCACACACACACATATATACATACACCTATGCACATACCATTCAATCAGCGACCAACTAGAAAACCCAAGATGTAAACACCTGTTTATATGCGGTTGTGAGCATGCGTGTATCTACAAGATCTCTCCAATGGAATGTTTAAAAGTGACTGCGGAGGACCACAGCATGTCTAGTTTTAAAATCATGTTTTTAACTTTTTTTTTTTTTTTGGAGCTGATGGTTCACATTAAGCCATTAAATATTAATTTTTTTAACATGCAAGAGGGATTTCTGAAAAGAAATTTTAATACACACGTGTATTAAAATTCAAACTAAAAATAAGGGTTATGTTGAAATAATTATTTCACCACAATAAATTCAGCATTAACTGGGAATTTGGTTCATCTTCACATTGTCTGAATCAGTTTAATGATGCACTACAGTTAAATTCAAACTTGTTTAAAAAAGTACTTTGACAAACTTGGTGAAATAAGGAAGGGAGAGTAATAACTCTCTTATTTCACAAGGGACTGTTTGGCAGTTGTGATACATTAACTCCCTCACCTGAACAGTAATCATGCTCTTTCATCTCCGTTCACACCTTGACGTAGATCAGTAAGATTCATCTCTACCWGTTTGAAGTACTGTTACCTGGAGACACACTGCTGTGCTGCTGAACTGACTTTATTTGATATACCGAGTTGTATGTCAGCTATAGGACTCCACTCAATGCATCATGTCTTGTTTTAAGCATGGCGGAAGGACATAAAGACATGATAGTTCTTTTTCTTAAGGCTACAGCTGCCGTACGGCCTACTGTTGTGATATATTAGAGGTAGTTTTTCCATATGAGCCGTATGCAGGGGAAATAAAAGAGATGAATAGGTGAAATAAGGTTTGCATTAGATAATCATCATTCAGAGCTCCCTTGCTGCATAACCTCAACCATAAATGTCTCTAAAGACTAAGATCATTTGAAAGCTGTGTATATTTTTTCATTAAAGAAATGTTGAAAGTACAGAAAAAAATAAAATTATAGGAGCCTTAACAGTATTGCTATTGGAGGARTGATTAGCAGCCAAATTCTTTTCAATGTGTTGATGGAGATTCTTAGTCAGGCTATGGCCATATTCTGTGCAAAACCGTTACTCAGCTAGCACTTCTTGTATTTTATTGGTGACAAACATAGAAAAATGTGACAAAAAAAGGTGAAACATTCTGCAGCTCCTTCACCATGTTATTAAGAGTTGTTAACTTGTTGCTGTTAACTAACAGCAACAAGCGGCTCAAAATCATTTACAAATCTCCTTAACGCTCAATGTCCTGTTTTTAACTTAACTTATACATGTTTGTTTGCAGGTTTTAGAGCTTTAGAGGATGTACAAATATGTCTTTCTGATGAGTCATTTTTAACTCATAAGGGGGTGGGGGGAATCAGTGAACTGAAATCCACCAGGATCCACTGTCACACCTTTCGTCTATCATTACACTAACGTGCAGATGAAATGAACCGTCATTTTCAAATGTTTTAGAGCACCTTTAACAGAACATTTTTGACTTTCATTTACAGTAATGTACTCTTTCCCATGCTGCCATGAAGGCTTGCTAAATAATTGCAGCCACTTCCTGTTTGAAAAGCAAATTCTCCCTATTTCTTCTCTTCACTTCTTAAACTGAACGTACACCCTGGAGAAAAAGCAGCACCTGATTGCGTGCCAAGTGATGAGCCACTTTCATGAGAGTGTTTTTTTTTTTCAGGGAAATGAGATGGTAGTTTCCATAATAAAGCACTGCAGTGGTGATAAAGCACCAATCAAACTAAACTGTGTGTTATCATGTGAGTGAAGAGCATGTAAGATCAGCCCCACATGTCTGCTTGAAACATGGTGCTGTTTTATGAAATTTTTAACAGAATGTTGATTATATTTGACAAACATTGTGCCAAACCCAGTGGCACGGTGGCTCAGTTGGTATAGCTGTTGACTCTCAGCGAGAAGTAGGGCCCCAGCTTTTCCTCTTTTCTTAAATAGCATGCTCTACTTTACACCAGTTTGATCTAAAATATCAGTRCTGTTTGCATATTTGCAAATACGAGTGCCTCCCTCCTCTCTGGAGTCATTACACTTAGTGGAGGTCTGTTTTAAAGGTAGAGGTGAGGCTCCAAAGCTCCAAAGGACACGTTGCTGTGAATTTTTGTACCTTACACCCTGGCAGGTTTATTCCCGAACTAAGGGCCAAGACGAGAGCAAAGCGCTCTTTGTGTGAGCCAATTAGGCTTGTTTATTTTCCTCYGCTGTCTAATAAACGTCACTTTCTACTTTTAATGGTTTGGAAAGAGAGTGTGATTAAAATTCAGACCCATGGTGTGACCAAACGTGCAACAGAGTAGTGTTTTCTACTGAGGCCCTTCATTGTGGAGAATGGCTTTCAGCACAGTGGTGCTATAGGACCTTATGATAACAAATATTTACAATACTTCGCTGACCTCCAGTGTATAACAGCCGCTGCGAGGACAATATTCCTCACAAATATAAGCAAACAAAGCCAACACATTGACTGCACTGTTTATGCAACAGCTGAATAAATCTGCATGCTTATATTGTTTTAAATGTAGATTTAGTTTAATAAAATAAGAAGTAAGGTTTTGTTTTCTTATTTTAAAAAAAACACAAATCAGATCCAAATTTAAAAAAAATTAAAAACCTGTTTTAGTGATTTTATTGTTCAGACATTAAATAAGATTTTGTTTCATTAATCAAAGACAATTATCTGAAACTGTCACAATCAGATCTATTGTATTTAATGTTGATTTTTAGTCTTTGTACTATTTATTTTCTGTCATTTTATGAAATAATTGATTTTGTTTTATTGATCTGCACAACAGTTTCGGACAGAGTCAGACACACATAAATGGCCCTAATTTGCTAATCAGCACACACGCCAAATATTTAGATTGCATATATCCAACAAAGATTACTTTATTAATCGTTCCTTGTCCTCACTCCCCTGCTGGCTTCCTGGCTCAGGTTTAGTCGGGTTCTGTTCACTCTACCTTTTGCGGCTCCCGTGGTTCTTCTGGTCTTTATCCTAACCCTTCCTCATTAGCTAYGTTTACATGGACATAAGTAATCAGATTAAACGGCCATTCAGAATAAAAATGTGTCATGTAAACACCCCATTCTGATTATTCTGACCCGATTCAACTTGATCCGAATGAACTTGTAATCAGAATGAGAGAGGTGGTTTATGCCAATTGATAACCCGAGCGGTGTGCATCTAAACACTTAATCTGATCATCTTATTCTGATTGTAGAAAACTGTCGTGTTCACATGTCTGCTGACTTTCATTCACCTGGTGGGACA
>NW_013952415.1:2997998-3013334 GCF_001266775.1 Austrofundulus limnaeus | reverse complement strand
TAGGGTGAGAAGCTCAGTCATCCAGGAGGGACTCAGAGTAGAGCCGCTGCTCCTCCACAACGAGAGAAGCCAGTTGAGGTGGTTCATCTGGTCAGGATGCCTTCTGGACGCCTCCCTGGTGAGGTGTTCTGTGCACATCCCACTGGGAGGAGGCCCGGCGGCAGACCCAGGATGTGGTGGAGGGACTGTAATTCTAAGCTGGCCTGGGAACACCTTGAGATTCCCCCAGAGGAGCTGGTCCAAGTGGCTGGGGAGAGGGAAGTCTGGGTCTCTCTGCTTAGGCTGTTGCCCCCGAGACCCGACCCAGAATAAGCGGAAGAAAATGGATGGATGGATCTATGTATTTTCATCTATGGAATCATGCACAGTATTTTTATTGATTTCTGCTCAAAAGTAAAAATTAAGAGATAGAAAATTGTGTAGTTTTATATATTTAACAATCATCAAAATAAAAAAGTCAATAGTTTGTTTATTTTTTTTATTTTAAATTTCAAAAATAATGTTTCTTCCTCCTTGAAGTATTACTTTCCAGTCTCATTATAATTGTTGCTGTGGTTGTTGTTTTTCATCTGTGACATTTAAAAATGTTAATAGACTGCACCGTGCCTAAAACGCGTGATAATTTATCAGATGACTGGCGGACACACGTTGGGAGCTCTCCSGAGCTCAGCAGTTTGCCGTCTCATGTTGTTTTTGTTATGATTTAATGTTTCAGCACTCTGCCTGGGATTTTTAAAGTAGGTATGCACACCTTCAAGGCTTTGGCCATATTCTGCATTCCCTTGCAAACTTTCAAAAGAACTGCAGAATAAGACCAGAGGTCATATTTTCACAACACAAGCCTTGACTATTTGATAACTTTTTGACTCTGTGTTATTGGTGTATATTTTTTTCTTACACGTCTTGCAGGTGAAAAGCAGAGGCTTAAACAGAATGGAAGCTGACTCAATAAAAGAAGTGCAAACTGAGATGTTGGCGGACTTTTGTGCTGAGAACAGATGTCTCAAAGATGTGTTTCWGGCATCAGACTGCTGCTGCTGCTTCAGTGAGCAAACTAAATGTATGCTCAGAGCAAATGCACGGAAAGACAGAATAACAYTGCTCAGCCTGCAGGTAAAGCTGAGTGCATCAATCTATAAATTAGTATACAGTCAGGAATTTGTACAGTAGTATCTCTAGAACTACGTCTATACTTTCTCCCTAAGCCCACGGATTCTGTGTAGCTGTTTTGAAAGCAGCTAAATGTGTTGACCTAAAACCAACAAAAATAGTTTTAAAAGTTTGATTCAGTCTCCAGTGTTCATATTTCTCAAGACAAAATGCACTTATTTTCTGTTTGGACCTAAATGACTATCAGATATGTCAAGACATGATTTGAGAACAAATAAATAAAATACAAGAAAAATTTTAAATGTCGTCATAAACCTTTCCAAAAAAAAAAAAATCACAGCGAGTGGACTGAAAATTTTGAAAACATTTATGACATTAGGACAAATTCCTGGTCTAGATAAAGAGAACTGTTCTCCAATTGAATAAGTCTTTTTTTTAAATACTTTACAATAATTAATATTCATGACAGCATGCTGCTGATGTACTCTGCAAAATGAAATCAGTGTATTGTAAGTCGGAGTGAGAATGACCTAAAAGTCAGCGAGAGCACAGCTGAATGCTTAATTAGGCAGTTAGTGTTGGCAAGCCCTCTGCCTAAATAATGGTGATGGTTTAGGTCCAAAAYTGACTGAAGCAAACATTTATTTATTTTTTCTTTTTTATGCTGCTTTTTTTTCTTTAGATTTCAGCTGCAAACCTTGCCACAACTGCCAAAAAACACCATGTTCCAAAATGTCTTGACTGCTGGCTAAAGAACTGTGCCTGCTTTTGTGCCACTCTGACTCTCCCTCTTGTGTGTGTGTGTGTGTGTGTGTGTGTGTGTGTGTGTGTGTGTGTGTGTGTGTGTGTGTGTGTGTGTGTGTGTGTGTGTGTGTGTTTCTGCTCAGTTGGATCAATTTACTCACATAATATCATGGCCACAAAAATAGCAGCTGTTTTGAATTTAATTTAGAAAAAGTGGTAAGGAGTTGGTACAAAAGGTGAACTGACTTTAAAATAGAGCCAATAATCCAGTATCCATGCACGGACCCTGTTAGTGTTAGGATTTTCTGCCCTCACCACTCCTGGGCCACTTGCATGCAAGACTGCACTGCCAATAAAACACAACTTTAATATTTACATTTACTTTAAATTGTGTAAAGAGATAGTTAAGGTAGTACAGACAATACGTATAGAGGTAAATTTAAAGCAAAACTATTCKGTGTTCAGATTTATAGCCTAGTACACAATGAGTTTGTGTGTGTGTGGGCGCCTTGATGTCAGAGCTTATTTTATAGCCCTCATATTCTGCAGGGACCATTTCTCAGTGTTTTTCAGTAGGCCACTGTCAGCTGGCTGGAGCCTCCAGATAAGGGCTGTTATGTGTTGTGTAGTTAGTGGTTAAGTATTGGTGTTCTCCACAGCCTCTTGTGTTGGTCTGTTATCTAAAGGGTCCCAACAAGCTCCTCAGGCTCAGCTCTCCAGGTTGCAGTAATGAGAGGGGRTAATTGCTGATCACACTTTGCCAATGGAACAGCAGGACGATAGGACCAGTTTTACAGACATTTTATACACTCTTGTCTTTTTACTCGTTTATTTACTGTCCTGGTAAAAAGTAAAGTACACCCCCCATTTTGGTACTTAAGTTTAACATGGTTTAAAACAACCATTTAGCATTTTCCAGGACTTCTTATAGTCAAGCAAATCCAACATCAGATTTTACCAAACTAAAACAAAATTCATGAACGGTGTAACAAAATAGCCCATGGATGCAACATCTGGAAATTGTTTATTATCAATTTGATCTAATCATTTTTTTTAGGAATTTGCTGGCATTCGTTTGTGTACAGCCTTGCAATGGTTCTGTAGTAACATCTAAATTTAAAAAAAATGGTGATTAGTGTAGAAAAAACAAGGAGCAGGTTTAAGAACAAACAAGTTTTGATAATTTTATCAACTAATTAATGAATAGGCAATGAGACATTTATTTATTTATTTATTTATTTATTTATTTATTTAAAATATGACAGTGCAATTTAATGAAACATATGACAATTCATAAGTTAAAAAAAGCCAGAATTAGCCAAACGGCTGTTTTTCATCTGTAGTCCCCTGGCCATGATGTTAAAAAGCAGAATGATGCAAGAATAAAAATACAAATAAGACACAATAAATAAAGCAGGAAATTAAATTAATCATATAAAACACACAATACAACACATTAAATACAGCTTATATTTAGTGTTAGCAGATGTAAGAATCAACAAGCCATACATAATAGCATAAAGACATATAATTTGTTTAGTTTTAAAGCAAATCCTAAAAAGACTTTATAGTTTTTAAAATGCTTGTATTTCACTAGTGCTTCAGTCCTCTTTTCTTCTTTAAGAAACAAGTACATTACCTGTTGGTTTGTCACATCTATCACACAAACATGAAGTTTTACAAAAAATAACTTGGTTAATCAACTCATATTGAAACAATTTTCACTGAAAAAAGGAACAATTTCACTGTTAAGACAGATTAGATCATTTCATAAATATGGTTGTGTATCTTTAACAAATTGTACTATTTCCATCAGTTGCTGTTTGACACAATGCRTATCACTTTTAAAAAGGCTCTTAAGAAATGGTTGTTGTGACGTTTTCCTGAAAATAGTTGGAAGTCTGTGTTTAACATATTTAGATTACAAATAGTGATAACAGCTTGACATTTTAGGTATTATTCAAACACAGATCAGTCAAAATYAAGGCTGAAAAAATGCCTTTAAAGTGCTAATGTTCAGAGATCTGCATGTGGTAAGCATGCTTTAACAAACCCCACCCCACAGACAACTTGCACACTTTTTAAATAACAGATTAAAACCATAACTGATGATGTCAAAATATCCCATGAATTCATTGGGGTACAGTGTTCCCCCCTCAACTCCAGCAATTACCTGCAGAACTGTGGAAATAGCTTTGGCTTCCATCCAAGATACAAAAAAATACTTTAGGGATTAATTTSAAAATATAGACTTTTTATAACCTTTGAGTCCCTGCAGTCACATATTGCAGTAATTATGTTGGTCAGTAAAATATCTTAGCCGAAACTCTTCATTCCCAGGTTGTAAAAAAATAATCAGTATCACAGAAGCCTCATTTCATTATATTTTATTGATCATAATATATGATGATTAWAAAAATAAGCTTTTAAACAACCTCTTTGACCTTAACATTTGATCACATAAACATCCCTTCTTTTTTTTTCTTTTTATGTTCCACCTTTAGGTTGACGACAAACATTGCATCAAGCCAAGAAAACAGTGGTTGACGGGAGACAGAGCACTTTGTCAGGTCAGCTAATTGAGTAGTTGGCCCAAAGCAGGAGCCATTTATTAGACCCCTCCTCCCTCTAGGCTTGACCAACCGGAGCCCATTCCTCTGCCCCTGTCCCGCTGTGTTCGGCGGTGACACAAAGCTTTGTCACCCCTGTTCCTGAAAACCCCCTGCCTCTTCCTCGTTCATCACCGCAGAGTGATTCCTAAGGTTTAAGGCGAAGTGATAGCTGCTTGCAGGCCTACCGTGGACACGGAAGGAACCCCAGGCTTAAGCACTTCCATCAATCAAAAGGTCTTCTGGGTCAAACTCTCCTTCTAACGTCAGATTCAAGGTAACAAAGTCACGAGTTCACAGAAAAACACCAACAACRTTCTCGTACCTGTAAAATCCACGCTCCACAAAATCCTTAAGTTGCCACTAATATGTGTTGAACTGCAACCATTCTGGGACATGAATCTATAGTTATGACTGGTGCGGCGCTTCATCTTTGTTCAAGATGACAATTAAGGTGTAATCAGAGCAAGTATAACAGAATCCTAATAAGTGTCTGGTTTGTCTACCACCTCTTCCCATTGGAACAGCTGTGACTCCAGCAGCGCTCTTGGCAGACTCGAGCCCCCCTTGGCTCATTTATGTGCAGCCTCTGAAGTATTTGTTCAAAAAAGCTGTGTGGCCTCAGAGCTACTTTCAGAGGAAACTTTCTACATATTGTTTTCTTCTTTTCATTTTCATTTTAAAATCGATTTCTATTTGTAATCTCACAGCATACTTACTTTGATATATTGACCATATTCACCATTCTGCAGCAGCCTCCTCTACAAATATCCCCTCATTTTCACTTCATTTAAAATCTTTTGTGAGAATATGGCAACAAGCTTGTCAGACAATATGAGGAAAGAGTGACATAGTACGTTCTGCTACATTACATGCAAAATACACCAAATGTAGTGGAAACAGAAAAATAACCTACCATCACAGACAGCTCAGTCACGAGCACACACGGTCGGGGAACAATTATGTTTCCACTTCATGCTCTCCTTTGACAACCATTTCTTGTAATATTTTAAAATCAGTGTGTTTCCATGCCTATATTTTTGTCATTTTTAAAGTTTTCACTTTGCTTTATTCTGCACAATAGCTGTTTTGAAACATATACTACTTTTTTGTTTGTATATTTTAAACTCTGATTGAATGTGTTCATGTAAAATAGGCAGAGTAGGCATCCAATGACTAATTATAATCATAATGAAGAAAGGAAACCTTTGAAAATAAGACTGATGGAAAAATATGTGAATTAATAAGCATATAAATATCACAGCCACTTCATTAAAGCAAAAGCAGATCTGACATTTCTCATTGTGTATTTCATTAAATAAATGGGCCACATAGGGCACGGAAGAAAGTTTTGAATTTATTGTTTAGATAAGTTCCAATAGTTTTAAATGATTTACTTGTTGAATTAAGATACATAAATAATAAAATAAAGTAAAAAAAAGTAAGCCTTTTTGCATGGTATTTAGGCTGTGWGTTTACTCAGATTGTAAAATGTTATCAAGATTGTAATAGATCAAAGAAAAATGGAGACTTTACAACTGACGTAACTTTTTCAATTAAAAAAAATTCACAGGGAGATGGTGGGGAACAAGCAGAATGAATGCATGTAGGCTTAAGTGGGAGACAACTGCTGCAAAATGCTAACCACCAACTGTGCCCCCATGCAGTCCAACATTTCACACACACACAAAAAAAAGTTTGTGTTAGTTTGGTTGTTCAAGATGAAACAATTTTATGGTGAAGAGAATTTCAAAAAATCAAAAAAAAATCTCAATGATTTTCATACAGCTATGATGATATTGTATTTTTATAGCAAAATAGAATAAAAATACATGAACTGCACCATGGATTTACTTTAGTTTACAGGTAAAACTCACTTTCACATGGAAATAAAATCAAACTTGGCTTTTGTGACAATTAATTTAATTCAGAATATATTGCTTCCAAAGTTGTTTCACGACATCTGCTTTGGAAAGTGCACCAATTGAGCAAAACTGTGTATTCCATACTGGCACATTACATTCCTCCATGTGGAGCAGGAGTGGGCAACAAAGACTCATTCATTTCACTTTTTTTTTTCCTTTCTGTCAGCAAGGCAGATAGAGTTCCTAAAGCTAATTGATTGTGCTTATGAAAAGAAAAAAAATAGTCGTACGTGGTTTGTTATAGTTAGCATAATTCTGAAATACGAAAATATTTGTATCAAAATTCCAAAAGTTGCCYTTTTTTACACAATGTGCTGTAGGTGTACATTTTTCCTTGTTGCATCAACATTTCTTTAGCTGTCCATGCCAWACACCCTCATTTTTTTATTTTTTAAACAGTCAGTAGTGTGTTCTTGGAAAGACCTTATCAGCATAATAAGTGCGTGTCAAAGTTGTATTTCTGCTGAGGGCTGCACTATGTCCACACTAGTTAAACCTGATTTCCATTTTCTACCTCACTATCTACCCTTCACTTTAAGTAGAGTAACTGTTGCTATTTTTATATTCAGGCTCAACAGATTRGCAATTATGATATCCCACGAACTGAGCAATTAGAGGTAAGGATACTTCTCATCCAAACCTTGTTTGTTTAATTTAAACCAGTTAGACCAAACCCATTCACTAGCAGCTAATGAACAAAAACAACCACTTTTGAAAAGCATCATTCCTTTATTTTTTTTTCTGCTCTTGTTTACAGGCCCTCAGTCCATTTCACAGACCAAATCTCAAACAACATCTGACAAAATGAGTCTGTTATCTCAGCAGGGAGATGTTGTGATTGCTCAGAGGAACTAGGAGACCAGGCCCTTTGTCTTCTGCATTCTGCTATCTTTTGTAGCTTAAACATTTCTAATCTGATCTGCTAGGTTCTGATTTATTCTCATTTTTGTGGGGTTAAAAGGACTCAAGTGTTGGAATGAAATTTTGATTTACATTTTTTTGTGCTGCGCTTGCTTGAAAATGTTTCTGAAAGCTTTTGGCACCCTGATGATAACACAATGTCATGCATCACTTACGCCATAATTTGCACCTCTTGTCATATGTATGGATGTTTTCGAGTGCAYCACTGGATCATTGTGGCCCTTGGGCCAAATGCTTTGATTAGAGTTTGATCTGTGAGTTCAAGGCACTGAGATGTGCATGTTCACCAGTTATTTACATAAAACCATAAAGGCTGCAGCAATTGTAAAAGCAACACTTATACTGGTGTATAAAGTGCATTGTTGGATGTTGGTATTCACAAAGATGACATTGTGTGACACAGCAGGGGACTGGAAATTCATTTTACTTGACAAAATACAAAAAACATTAACCGTTCTGCTGAGATTTTTCTTCAAAATAGAGGTTAGATCAATATGTTTTAAGGGAGTAAACCAAAGAAAACTGTTCTATTTGTTACTGATATTTGTTCTGTAAATAGGGTTACCCCCAAAACAGAAAGACTCTATTTTGGTACCTCATTAACAGATATTTTAGCAGATGTCTTTTCAGGCTAGAACAGAACAGAAGCAGGAATGAGCCAGTGGAAGAATACGGCCTCTTTGCCTTAAAAAAAACCCCGAGGACCTCCTGTCTAATGAAATGCTGTCAAGGTCCACTGAGCTGAGCTGCCAGGAGAAAGCCTCACAATAGAGAAAAGCTCGACAAGCAGCACAAAGCAGCAGGGAGATAGGAACCTTAACTTCCCATACACTTATTAAATTTTAGGAGCCGCTCAGGCAGATAACGGAAGGAAGCTCCCTCAATCAGACAAGAAGGAAAGTGTTGCTATCGTCTAACTAGCTGAACTGTTTACTGTGTATAGTAACTCCATCTGCTCACAATTGAAATTGTTGTTTGTTTAAACAAAATGYATGTGTTTTGAGCAAAAGGGAAAAAAGTTRACCAAATTATTGTAGTACAAAAACAAAACTGTATGCCGTCAGGAGCGTGCATGGCAGCAATTAGTATGTACGTATGTTTTATTGTGGAAAGGTCAGTGACATCAAAAATCTGTTAACTCCAACTGAAAGAAGTTTTAAGTTTAAGTTATGGTTAGGGGTTTAATAAAACTTTGTTTCCTATTACCCAGAAATGGAGGATTTGGCAATCCGGACAAGAGAAATGTCCAGAAACCCCAGTCCCCAGATGCAGCACAGCCATATTTCAAGAGTTCCACACCTCACGCTGACTTTTCCAGCTAATTAAACAAGAAGCTGGGACAGATCAAGAAATATGGGGAGTGCAAGACGAAACCAACCTGCAGCTGGTGCAGCAGAAAAATTATGGCTCATTCATAAAAGAGATGGGGGCAGATAAGGTGCTGTTATACATAACTTTGTCTTAATCTGGTGCAATTCCAAGGGAGGCGTTTAATTCTGATTAGTGGAAAGCTTTAAGCCGAGACCAAGGCCGCTGTGGCAGGAAGCTTGTATTTACAACATAAGGAAAGCATTACAGCCACCTTCTTTGTGTTGGTGACACTGTTGTTTCCACCAATTTCCTCTTTATTTTGGGATTGAACATGCTAGTGAGCAGCACAGCAGAGGTGCTTGAGGTACATTCAATTACATAACGAGGCCTGAAGAAACCTCCACAAAAGTAAGCAAATGTAAAAGCTGTTGTTTCACTCAGAGGGTCATGATAACTGTGCAGTTGTACCCTCCAAATGTGAAGCTCATTATCTAAAGGACATGATTTGTATATTTCATTTTAACATAGTATTTTAAACCTTACATTGGGACCTATAATTTTTTTGACAAGCTGTCTTGCCCTACTTATTTAATAAATRGAAAACATAGCAATGCTGCAGCTTTAGTAGGCAATAAGAAACAACCCAGTTGGCTGAAAAGTACAGTTTGATGCAACTTTATTTTATGAAAACCACTGATATTTACAGAGCTAAAACATGTCTTTCTCTTTCAAACATTTCCGTGACATATTCAGATTACACAAGCTATATGAACCTTGAATTAAAACAAAATAAACTAATTAAACATTTGATAAAGTTTTGTTGCCTGACAAAAGTATCTAAAATTATGGAGTACTTACATTTTTTCATTGTTTCTTTGCTACAATTCAATGTTAAATTCTAACAGCCAGGAATGAAACAAAGCCTTGAGGAAGTTTGTAAAAAAGTAAAGGTTTTAAACAATGTATTTTATTTAAAAAATGGTTTGACAAAAATAAAACAAAAACGTTTCAGCAGACTTCCAAAGCTTGAGAGAATAATTATCCCCCAAGATGGTTTTTACACCAATATCTGTCAACGCGCCACACTCAAGCTTTTTATAAAGTTAGTGAAAAACACACAAGAGCAGTTTCAGAGTCTTTTTCACATACTTCCTTTTTCACAACGTCTTTGTCTTTACTACAATCGAAACAACTCCCATGGGCATTACAAGTCTTAAAAAATGTCTTAGATTTTATAGGATTGAAAGTATTGGTGCAGCTTGTATGATTTAAAAAAAATGAGGGTCTTACCCCTGACATGGACTATTAGATCAGTTTTAAAGCTTGGAGATGACAACTGAATATGTTGTGGAGCACTGTGATTAAGACTGCATCAGAAAACCCCAGAGTAATACATGAGAAGTGTTTGGTTTTCTCATCTTTACAGCCGTCGTAGTTAGCTGGATTGTGTGGTCCAGTGCATAAAATGATTACAGCACTCATTAAGGAYGGACTCGGACGGTGTAAATCCCAGGACAGCCTTGTGAACAAGGAGGAGAACTGACAGAGCGTGCATCCACAGTACATACCGCCTGTACCATCTGTCTGTTGAGGATACAGCCACAGTGATGACACACGCTGATAAAACAGCCTAATTTCACAGCTACCCGGTATATTCCCTGTCTGGCTGCTTTTTTTTCCACCTTTTTCACATAGTGAGTATATTTGCAGCTCATATGACATCATGGGAATAAAATTTCAGTCAGGGTTGTGGAGAAACACTCATTAAGGTATTGACATTTATAGCCAAAGGTTAAGCGCATTTCGCAGAAAAGCCTTTACTMTGTGAGTTAAAAATAAAATTAATACAACAAAGCTGTACAGCAACATAGGTTCCATAGAAATAGTTGTTAAAAACTACCTTTTATCTAGCGTTTCAGTGATACCAGACCCAGAATAGGATAAAAAAYAATTTAAAGGATGTCAAAAAATGTCAACCAAATAGCAAAATAAACACTCATCATATGCACTAAATGAAACAGAAACTTTTTTTTACATATTATTCAAGGGTCAGCCAGAAATTACCAAAATTATGTTTACATTGTTGCACATGTTTAATAAAAAGTCTGATGCAGATGGAATGAATAACTGTTTCAGGTAAAAAACTTAACCTGATKTGTGTGAGGAGATAACTCAACACTGCAGAGTTAAAACGACCAAAAGTTGGCTTGGTCCAAATTTGACCCAAACCAGGGATGGACTACTAATTGGTTTGCTTTTAACACTGCTATTTATTATTTTTCTTCATGTGTATGTTTTTTTTTTTCAAAAGAAATATACGCCCTTCGTAAAAAAACAGAAAAAAAGATAACATTTCTTCAAATAAAACAAGAAATGTTCAGATTAACTATTTTTTGGGCAAATCCTAACTTTATTGTGAAGCAATTCCTTTTTACGTTTTTATCTGTGTCTTACATAGTTATAACTCTAACATGCACTACAAAAAGGAAAAAAAAAGAAGAAAAAAAGTCCAGCAATATCAAACCATACCCTCATTCAAGCTTAATTTGAATCCAGGAATAAGATTTGCGGGATTGAGCTCCATATTATTTTTGGCATTTCTTCCTTGTACTTCATCAAGAGGCACTCCACACGCATGGATGGCTGCATAAAATTAGCATACAGCAGAAAAGAAAGAGCTTGTCTCAGCAATGAAAGAAGATGAGCAGCATTTCATTATTGTCTGATATCACAGTTTAGGTTCAAAGTGGAGAGAGATGGATCTAATCCACTGTGTGTCCATGCTATTCTGTCATTTTGTGCATTTACAGGCCTTTGGATGTGTGTTTTCTCTCTCGCTCCCTTTTACTTTTAGTTGAACAAAGAATTTTATATTTACAATCAAGGCATCTAGACAAAACTTCACAAATTTTCTGACCACTCAGAGCATTTTTACATTAAAGTCAGATTCACCCAATTATACTAACAAACACAAAACTTRTGATGATTTGTAGTGACTCAAAGGGTCTCAAGGGCAGAGGTCTACTAGAAAAAAAGATAACTAAATATAACATTACCTTAACAGAAAATGATGAGAACAGTAGTAAAAGTCAAAAAAACTGTTCACAAACACTGAGAAAGTAAGAGTATGTTTACACACTCTCTAAATAAACGATAGAATTTACTTAACCAAACTCATTCCACTAAACCAAGCTAATTAAATTGAAGCAAAATACATATTTTCTTTTAAAGAAACAATTATTTTTGCCTCAAGTTTAATCTGCTAGGTTTAGTGGAACCAGTTGACATGTTTGAGTAAATTCAACACTTCAATTTTTAGAGTGCATAAACAGCTGCTTTCGTGATGAGTTCAAACACGTTTAATTTTGTAACAAGTAATTAGGTGTTAAATTTTAATGCAAATGAGTAAAAGTATCATTGTTAGGTTTTAAATGTACTTGGTTACTGTAAACCTCTGTTCAAGGGTAAGTAGGATTTCAACAAGTTGGCTCACATTTTTTTTGTGAAAAAAACCACTAATTAAAATATATATAATAAACCATTCTTTTAAATTTCTCACCAGCACAGCTCTAATCATCATGTTAAACACTGTTATTTTTCTTGTAAAATGTCACCTCCTGATTTGTTGCTACTAAAGGAATTTGTTTTGTATGATTGCAAAGCAAATCTGCACACAGGAACCAAAGAATAATTGTGAGGTTATTATCGTATATCTTATCAGAGACTATCTTGAATATGTCTAGGTAAAAAGCTAAACAAACATGGTTACTTTCAGAAGTGMGGTCGGGGTTGGCTGCTTAATGTTGTGATGTTTTTCATTCCTGAGCTCAGAGGCTGAGGTGCAGAGTGAGCTTTGATAAGCACCCATGCAAAATTACATCTAATTAGCTATGCATGGCCTCTCACTGTTCATAACTGCGGAGCGCGTGAACAACAGAAGCACTTGTGGTGTGGTCTTACATGATATAGATACCGTCCCTTTGGAGTACTATAAATGACTCTTTCATTTAAGAAACAAAACGGACACTAATGACACAATTAATTACTTACTACGCCAGCAAATGTGCTATCAATGAGACGTTTGTGCCAGAGGGATTACTTGTTGTTTTAATTAGAAGAGGGGCACCAAGACTCCTTCCCCTAGATAACAAGTAGCCAAGACATTGTAATAAATCCATTGAAAGCAACGGTGTCACTCCAGAGATTTACATTTGCAACATTTATTATAAAGCATAAAATATATTGCAAGTAAGCTGCTTCAAATGTATATTCAGACCAAATAAWGTAAAAGAGCTTAAATGTTTTTTTAAAGTTTCCTTTAGTGCCCCTTCTATCAATATTGCTGATGCAAGAAATGTGAAGATATATTTCTTTACTGCAAAACTATATCTAATAATTCAATGTTGCACTCCTTTTGTTTAGCATACCCCACAACACATGGCTTATCACTAAAACAAATGTTTCATTTCTAATTATCACATTAAAAAATATCTTACGAACGAAAATCAAAATAGAAAGATTTATTTCTTACACTATTTTTGATAAAAGAAGCAATTAAGCGTTAGGCATTGAAATGTGAAACACTGGGTTTGGAGTTTGAAAACATGGCAGGAATATCCTAAATAGTGCCTTATCCATCAGTTTTATTGCACCAATATTAAGAAAGCACTCTTTTTTTTTTTCTGTGAAAACCACGTATAAATAAAATGGTCTGCCAGATGAGATAAAGAGTTCAATCAATCAAACTTTAGCTCCTTCATAGATCCAGTGAGGAAAATAAAATATGCCAATATAATGGCCCAAATACAAGACAAACACAACATGTTTTTTAATGTTAATCAGTAACAACATGGGTGTAAGAGATAGTAAGTATTTAATTTCATAAAATAAAACTGAAAAATGATTACTTTTAATGCTGAGAAATGAATAGTCCCCATGCAGCCCCTAATGTTGCATCACAAGAGCTGCCTGAGGAAAAACCAAAAGCAGCTTTGAGTGGATATTTTTTATTGCTACCACAGTTTTTCCTTAACCTTTAAAATGGGTAAGGTGAAATAGTTTGCTTTGCAATTTATTCAACTGTCACTACATCTGACACACACTACTATGGGTGACTGGCCAAAAGAGGACACGAAGGTGATGTCTCTATTGAGCCACAAAATAAATAAATATAAATGATTTTTCTTTTACATCTTTTCAAGTGAATCAATTTAACAATTAAAAGCACATGATGTTGTTGAGGTCTGCTCAACAAAAATGTCCAGACCCCCAACTTAAAAAAAACCCTTTCTTGTCTAAGAAACATAAAGAGAAGTTTATCAAGCCTCAAGTGCAAATGGCATCTGCAWATGGTCATCGTCAGATTTACTCTCAACAGGGGATTTATTTAGTGAATGAAGGACGTGAAAGGTGAACAAAGCCCTTCTTCTGTAAAGGCAATAGGTTGTCTACTTGTTATTATATATTTGATTATTTTTTAAGTAATATTTGCAAGATTATTTGACTGCACAGGGTGGGCTGCWGAAGAATCAGTGGTCAGTGTAAAGGTCTTAACCTGGGGCTGCAGGTTAAATCCCAGGTTGCATCAGATYGAGCGTTTGTTGTGTAAAAACAGGGCTGTGTATTGACAAGAAATTGGTGTTACGATACACATGACATGGGGGTCATGATGTAATATATTGTAATACTGTAAGCAAGGTGAAATTTTGCCTTTTTTTCTCAAAAATCTAATAAAAAATCTCTGTTTTATATTTATTTTATACAATTTATATTTCTTATTTCATCCATGTTTTAAATGTTGAGCCAAATGTGCAATTAAATTGTTTGATAATGTATTTGTAATAACTTTTAGATGGATAATATAAATTTATTAATAAACTATAGTCACCCACCACATTAACAATTACCTAAAAATTGATATTTACCAATCTCATGGTACAGATCAGTACATGGATAAAATGWAGCTCCTGCCTCTGTTCCTGTCACAGAACTGACAGGAACAGAAGGGGGTGTCATGATTATTCCAGTCAGTTCAATGCCCTCAGTGTTTATTRTGGCCATTATGTTTGGGGTCTTCAGTACCATCCTTCAGGAACCCCTTTCAGCTTGTGGTGCTAGAAAAAAGCTTGCTATTTATGTTATGTGGATATAAGCATTATAGTTATAAATTACTTAGAGTTCTTTTGCAGTTCTAAGCATTTTTATTTATTTATTTTTATTTTCTCTCTCTCTCTCTCTTTAACATTGATATACAGCTCTCAAACAGCCTAGAGAACATTTATTGGCAAATGTACAAACATGCAAATTAGATGACATCATCTAACGATTTCTAGTGGTTTTTAGGACAGCCAGTCATGACTTCTTACTGAGGAGCTGGCAACAGGGAGATTGTCCCTGGGCCCTGTCACACTTTAACATTTTAGACAACTTCTTCTTTTTTTGTCTAGGTAACTAATAAAAGTTGCATAAAAAGAGGCTTTTTTATTCCGTCTTTAATGTTGATGTATTTAAAAACTTTTATAAGTTGTCTAAAATGTTAAAGTGTGACAGGGCCCAGGGACAATCTCCCTGTTGCCAGCTCCTCAGTAAGAAGTCGCGACTGGTTGTCCTAAAAGCCACTAAAAATCGCTAGATGATGTCATCTAATTTGCATGTTTGTACATTTGCCAATAAATGTTCTCTAGGCTGTTTGAGAGCTGTGTATCAATGTCAAAGAG
>NW_013952415.1:2991686-2997630 GCF_001266775.1 Austrofundulus limnaeus | reverse complement strand
CTCGTACGCACAACTTAAGAACAAATCTGTGCGTACGAACGGTTCTTGCATGAGGCCCAATAAGTTTTGAGTTAGCGTTATACCCTGTGACTCTTAAGGAGTGGAGGAGCCAAATGACTGGCTGCTGCCAACTAGTGATTGGAGGCTGAACTACAACACATGAATGAATCACTGGCATGAAAGTTTACATTTTAGGCCTAAAAGAAACATTTAGTGTTTTAGATAATTGAAACTGTATTGGAAAATGAAATGTTGTGACATGTTAGTGAATCAATATTTTCTTACAACTGTCAAATCTTTCATGTCAGTTTGCTCACTGAGGTGACCTTTAATAAGGGAACAACATTTGACAGTTAATATTTTGTAGTGATTCTGAACTTCTTAAGATGGACTTTCCTTTTTCCCAACTGAACACTTTTGCGGAAGACTCAAGCAGTGAATTAAAAACTTTATTATAGATGTCATGTTATTCCTTCCAAGTGTAAAAGCACTTGTGTAGCAGTGATCTATCTGGGTGACATGCAAAATGCATAGTGATGTTTCTCCTATGATATACACCGTGCTTGTTGAACAGTATAATTGCAGCAACCAGGGGAGCAATATCAACTACTGTTAGTAAGTCTCCATCTACTCAAAAGAAATGTAACGGCTCGTTGCTACCTGCTGCCATGCTTTCTTTTCCAATTTATAGTTTTAATTTTGCTGTAGGCCAACACTGGGGAACTTCATGACAATGAGAATAATAGACTTCGCTGTAAAACTAACATATGGCTGTGGAATAATAATTAGGTCTGTTTCATCTCATCATAAACAAAATAACAAATGAAACCATCACTATACTTTCTCATTGTAACCTCAAATGGATGTTCAGTTTGTAGAAAATTACATATAATTATACTATTCATTTAATAAGTTTCAAGGAGAGATTAGAACTGTAACTAATTAAACAAAAAAAAAAACATTCTCTGTTCAAAGTCCATATGATGAGGTTTGTTTGTGAGAATGTATTATTATGCTTTGTTTGCACATAATAAAAATGATATTGGTTAGATTGATGGATTTAAGTCATTTTAAATACCAATMAATTAATAAGGAATAATAAAGAATAAGTTGTACTTTACTTTTACAGAGGCTTGGCAAACAGTATACGGCTTCTAAAGTCTGGGTTGTCAGTAGCTCTGGTCAGTGTTGKGTTCTTGTAATTCTGAGGTTGCTGGTTTGAACCCAGTTTGCACCAGAACGATTATCTGGTGATTTAAAAAAAACAGAATCTTTCTTTTGAGTTTTCTTGCTGTGGTGGCTCCTATAGACAGGATATTATGTATTTACATAAAAAGAGAGGAGCAGGTCTCAGATGTTAGTTTCTCAAAATCTACCACCCAATATTAGTACCCAATCCATTTSACTCTAATTTACCTCGTCATGCATGTGACCAATATATCTGTGTGAGCCAGGATAACAAGGCCGTAACAACTCTGCATTTTGAGATTCGTGTAGCTTGATCTGCATGCAAATCTATGTTACGTAACCAAGCCTCCCATGCAAGTTACAAAGCTTGAATCGCCACTCTCCAGTTCTGAAGTGGGAAATCAACCTGGATGGGAAGCAAAACTCCTTCAACTACAGACCAAAAGTCCAGCTGCTTTGTTTTCGGTAACCCATGTCCTGGATGACTGAAATGCTAAACCAGCAACTTGAAAAATGTTCTTTTATTTCAGACACGAGTGAATTTTATKTTAGCCATGTGTCAGAGTCTTAGTTGATTCAAAACGGATGATTGCAAAAACCATCACATCGTTAAGTATGAGTTTGTTCAAAAATCAAGCTCATCTTTTTTTCCTTAAATTTTGAAAAAAATAAAATAAAAAAATCAGTAAGGAATAGAGCTTTTTGTTGTTTTTTTACAGAAATGGAAAATAAAAACAGTTGATTCTGCAAAGTCAAGCGAGTAAAAAGGATGAGTCAATAATATGAATAGAAGGTCTTGAAAAATAAAAAAATAAAGAGACTTTACTGGCAAATACTGAAACATCTGTCAATGAAGGAAACTATAAATCCAGATGTTGATAATGTGCAATTAAATGTGGTCCTGCCTTTCTCAATTAGGGTTTGCTTGAGTTTTTAGTGAAACCCAGCATTAGATTTGAAACTGGGTCAGACACACGTGTWCTTTTCTCCCTGAATTTGGTTCCTTGTTATACTGAAAGATTTTTCACAGCTGGCTGGGACACTAACGAACAAAGTGAGTCCAGAACCGATGTAAGAGCATAAGTTCTGGCAGGTAGTCTCAACTAACACACTGTTTCCAACTCACAGTGTGAGTGCAGTTAATTATTTCGCACAACACTCTCAGCGTTGACAGCCTCCTGTCATTTAATACCACCAGTTTATAGTTTAACGGTTCTGTTCAAAGAATCAGGACTTTCCTGTTAGGAGAGGTCTGGTCAGTTTATTTTTTTTTTGACTGCCTGTCTATTTTTTAAGCACATTTGTTTTGTTTTTTTTTTCTAAATTGGTTTGCATTTTTAACCAAAGCAACACTTTCCATTTTGCTAAAACTTTCATTTGTCATGAATGTAAGTTTCTAACTTTGTGTGAATAACTTCCAAAGGGAGTAAATCAGGATGATGATCACAAGTTTAATAATTTTTTAACTATATAGCATGTTTTAAATGTGTTGATTTGTCTTTTAAAACCCCACAATTTTATTTTATCTACATTTTTTTTTCAAATACTAATGAAGAAACCAGTTTCATCAAAAAGCTAAGTTTTACCTAATGTCTCTACTGAATTTTAATCTGCAATTATGTTTACTATCATCTGTGAAAACACAATATTTATTGAATATTCTGTCAGAAACACAATGAACTTCTTGAAAACATACTATTGCTCTTATTTCGAATGATGTATGTATGGTCAAGCTTTTGTTTCTTCCCTTTTTTAGATCAAAGTATACTTAGATTGTTTAACTATCACATGCTTCTAACGGTGTCCATTTTCAGTCACAGTTGTCTCCTTGTATATCTTCACAAATAAAAAAAATGTTTGGACAGCTAGATAGAAAAAAAACTAAGCCTTTCTCCCTACAAGGCTTGTTTTAAAACACTACAAATTGAGCAGGGTTCAACCGAGTTCATCTGCTTGCAGGGGTGAATAGAAGTTCTGTGATTCAGCCTATAATGAATACACAAAGGGAGGGACACAGTCAGTAGCAAAGCAAATGAGACACCTTGTGGTGAATTTCACACTCCAATGTGTCCACGTGTCCCAGGCGAAAGACACAAAAGAAGACAAAACCATGTTGTGTTGAGGCAACTGGAATTCGTAAAACTGATTCAGAATTTCTCTTCATGGAAAAACCATTCAGGAAACAAAAAATGAAGAAAAGCTATAACGTGTGCTCATGTGATATATTCTAATGTAGTAAATGTAGTTCTTGTCCAAAACAACACACACACACTCAACATGTGCCCTCAAACAGAAAGCTGCTTTCTTCTGCATCCTGCTTTGTTAGATTCTTTCAAATTCTAGCACGTTGCCAAATTAAAAAAAATCCAAAAGACTTGCATCCTTCCCACACACACCTCATGGGGTTAATCAACACGCCAGGTTATTTACCACCGCAACAAGCAAAAATAATGTGGATTATTTTTRCGTGTTTATTTTTGTGTGTTATGAAGAACACTCAAATCATTCTGGTTTGAATAAGTGCATTAAAATGTAGTCATAAACCACAAACTCAATGAAAAAAAAAGGCCACAAAAAGTGTAATGGTTGTTATATAGGCTGAAAGTGGGGCTGGGGGTGAGGCTGCTTTTATGTCTGCATTTAGCTAAGACCACCATACACTTCTCCACAGGCCATAAACATACTCATAGCTTTGGTTGCCCTCAATTAACCACACTGCCTAATTTAAATTATGCAGGGATCTTTTTTCTTTTTTTCCCTTAGATGTTTTCTCTAGAAGAACTGGATAAAATTAAGGGCATTAGGTGCACAATCAAAAAATAAAACTGTTGCAGACTGTTGGATATGTGAATATATGTTCAAATCTGGAGCTACAGCTGTAAATGAGGGTATTTCTGGAGATCACTGCTTTTCCCACAAATATTTTGGCAGATACATTCTGACTGCTGCTGATGTAATTCTGAAATGTGATCCTTACGTCCAACTATCAGAAATGTTTAAGAAAATTTATAACATTTAATTCAGATTCAACCTGAATGATTTCAGCACCTGAAATTGAACTGGTTTATATTTTATATTGTTGTTTAGCTGATGATCAGTCACTTAATATTTAAAAATAAAAAAAAAGTTCTATTTTATTAAATGAATTCTGTTTTGTCTTGTGTCTTCCTCTTTCTGTCTTTTTATCACACCATGTGCTTTGTTTCCCATCCCTCACCCTAACTATGCCTTCACCAGAGAATCCATCTCAGGCCAAACTGAAGCCTAATACTTGCTCTATCTGATGAGACAGCAACAGGGAACATGTCCGGCTAAAATGGGTGTAATTAGAGTCTTTGAGATGGTACAACAGCTGCTGGACAGCAACATCCTTTACGAGATGTCCCCTGCAGCCTTAACGCTACAAATCTAAAATACAGCCTGGAAAGCATCGCCCACTGGTGTAACTGTGGCAACAGTTCTATTGCTTTCTGATTATGTCGACTCACACAAACAGCTCTTCTAAACAAAAGCTTTGCCACTTAACACCATCATCCTTGAGGTTTTTATTTATTTTTTTCTCTGCGTCAAAAAAACAGTCAGTATTCATTGTGACAGAATCTGTTCCGTGTATTTGTAAAGTGGAAAAAACTTGACCCTTGAATCCCCTCAGACAGCTAGGAGACAATTASGATGAATTGCTGCCCAAAATTCAAAGCTTCATACAGTTTGATGTTACCTAGACCTGCGTAAATGTTGAGGTTTAAATGAAAAAATATTATACATGTACTTGTGCTTTAACTTTGATTTTCTAACTTTGAGATTTATTGTCAGTAGAGCATGGAATAATAGTATTGTATTAGTGTATTACAGTTACACCATCAATGAGAGTCATTTGTTTTGAAACTTATGTAAACTAATGCATCTGCAATATATCAGATATTATCAGAAATGAGAAGCAGAGTTTACAGCCATCAATTTGTTCAAGCCATCATAAGCCAGGTTTTGCTCTTCTTCTCTGAACTCCTAGGCCACTAAAAGATCCATGATTCTTAGGTGGGGTTTTTTTTGTCCAAAAATGAACTTACTGAAATTATGCCTAGTATACTGATTGATTTTAAAACTTAATTTACAACCTTTTTTGCATGTGAGTTTTTAATTGCACATCTGTCACAACAGATGTGATTTCTAAATGTTGCGCTGCGAAGTATTGCTGAGCAGAAAGAACTGCTTATTTTTCCACAACCAAATGTCAAATTATTCTAATTTCTCAGATGAATTTAACTGGATGCTTTATATTATTTTTAGTAGTACTGATTTTAGGTGGGGTGCCAGTATTGTGACACATTTCTTCAATACCTAAATGAAATAGAGTTCTAGAAAATTCCATTTGTTAGAATAATATGCATGTTCTTATTTTTTAAGTAGCATTGTAAAAATTAGCTGCACAGTCAAGAGGATTTTAAATTCCACTTCACACAAAATATTTTACCAGGACTGTATYAATAAATTATATTTAAAAGAAAAAAAAGTTTTTTGAAAACAGTTTCCAAACATTCTTTTTTTTAAGTGGACCTTAAAACACCAGACTTACCTCTGAACTGTGTCATGGATTTTTGTCAGAACAGTTGTAGTTTTAGTTGTATTTCAGTCCACTAGTTTAAAAAGATAACTTGGAGCCAACAAGTCTCTTCTATCATTTGAGAGACATATTTATCATTGGTAAAATAAAAAAAAAAATCATTATTGTAGGCAAAATGAAAAGACCACGATACAT
>NW_013952415.1:2986866-2991542 GCF_001266775.1 Austrofundulus limnaeus | reverse complement strand
TCCTGAAAAACTTTATTATTTATTTATTTATTTATTTATTTATTTATTTATTTAAGCTATGGATGTCACAAATAATCAGCTAATGAAATAATAAAATCAACAACAAAAAATGTTAGGTTGCATGAAATATTGTTGCAGATCTTTTTTCCGCCATGTTTCAAT
Organism: Austrofundulus limnaeus; assembly: GCF_001266775.1. Taxonomy (NCBI): domain Eukaryota; kingdom Metazoa; phylum Chordata; class Actinopteri; order Cyprinodontiformes; family Rivulidae; genus Austrofundulus; species Austrofundulus limnaeus. Next base: position 2,991,380 of record NW_013952415.1, on the reverse strand, counting down.
CAGTGCCTGCCACATAATGTAACTTTATTATCATATTTCATGTTTCTAAAAGCAGCTGTTTTTTAACTTACTTTCACCACAAGTGTACTCAAGATTGTGCCACTGGTTTGGTATTTTTTTACATACTAAAAGTCATTATGTAAATTAATTMATTTAAAGCTAATTGTTCCATTATCTTTTCAATTAAACTGGCTGATGACAATGTTCCTATTTACACCCTAATAGAAACTGTAATTGCACAGATATTTTACATAATGTAATTTATTCTAATGAGATGGGTTTACAATTGCTTTATAATTTCTGTAGTACGTGCGTCCTTTGAGAAATCCTTTTTTTTTTCAATATGCTGTTTTAACTTTGATAATCTTTAATTACTTGTCTACCACATGGTTGTGCCTACAAATTTGACACTATTTTGCAAAGTAGTTGTTTGTAATTGGATTCTGATCAATRGATCTCTGCAATCAAAGTTTACCACCTGTAAACAAGTGCTTAACTTTTCCAAACTTTAGTGAGTTACAAATTTGATATTGTTCTTCTTGGATATCAAAGAAAAGAAGTAAAATAGTGAGTTATGTGAGACCAAAACTCGTTTGTTAACAACTTTGTAGCATCTGTAGCTCTGCGTTTTCACAGCTATGAAACCTACTCAGACATTGTTTTACCAAATGTGTGACAGAAATTCAAGAAGAAAAATCATCAAAAATAAAAAATAAAAAAAATAAAAGAAATTCAAGAAGAAATTTCAGTAAAGAAAAAATTCCAGTTGCTTTGTTAGACATATTCTTAGTTTGCAGGTGACAAACGGAGGTGTTGCATTTCTAAACTATCATGGGTTTATTAGAAGGTGTTGTCATGTGGTGCTAACATGACCCACAGCCTGTGTGCTAATAAAGACAGCTTTCTTTTTTTCTGTGAAATCAAAAGTTATTGTACAGGCACAAGTTGAGGTAGAAAAATATAAAATATAAAATGATAATTATGACCCAAGCACGCTATGCAGTGTCTTGTTATATTAGTTCACTCTGATGTTAACTTTACCGACTTAAAAACAAAACTTTTTTTATCATTTTGACAGATTTGATTCAAAACATGATTCTAACTCTTTAAAGATACACTCATGTTTAATAGTAAAATGCTCACAACCAGATAGTTCACTGCTGCTGTGAAAATCAGTACACCTGCCCAGCAGGATATCTTTACTTTGTCATTCTGATTTAAACATAATCTTTAAGAACTGCAACCTTCTGAAATGATGCTGTTCATGTGGAGTCACATATGTGATGCAGCCACACAGAGTTTAATAATCACGTGCAACAAAAGCATTTGCAATAAGGCTAATTTTCATTCTGCTTTGTGATTTTTTTTAAATTTTATTTTATTTTTTTTACTTTTAGTATTTGGTGACCTAAGAAAACATGGAACTTTGGTAACAAATATACAGACAAGTTTTTGCCAACCCATGTCTGAAACTTATGTCTTGTTCGTTTCAGTTTCACCTTCTTTATTGATGTTTTTGAAATGCTTACCATTTTACTGATGTTGTCTTTATTTTATTTGTCTTTTTATACTGCATTGACTATATGCACTGCGAACAGTACTGTTTGCATGTTTAATCTAAAAAGCTCAACCTTAAAAGCAAAAATGAACAGCTGGGCCCGTTACTCTATTAAGTCCAGAGATTGCTTGTGCAAACAGTGTGAAGAAATATGTTGAAAAGGCTATTACACCAGTGTTTTCCAAACTTATCAAAATGACAGGAAATGATTGAATATTAGCCTATTCAAGTGAGTCTCTTTGTTCAGCCATGTGCACTGGACTACAGCTTTGTCTGACTTATTAGCTTTTTAATACCGCACATAAACCCATTTACAGAGTGTATGTGTGTGAGGGTGTGTGTTGTGTTTATGTGGGAGCAATTCCAAGCCTTCACCTCTGACAGGCATGCAAAACGTGATGCGTTAGAGAATATAAAAGCACAGGTAACAGTATGGAGAAAACAAAGGGATGTAAGTCAGCTGTTGAAATGGCCGTGGACATTTAGGTCAGTATCCTGAGATTTGGAAACTATTGCATTTGTATGTTTATGAACAAAAAAAAACATAATATCACCATTTAAAGTAGCGTGTCCTTTACACAAACAATTTACTTTGATTTTAAGGAGTTTATGTTGTATGTACATGTGATGTTGTTGGCTTATATCCAAATAGAAAACAGTATTTTATGCTGCCTGGTCCAAAAAAAGGACACACCCTCTAATATTGAATTGGACCACCTTTAGCTTTGCTTACGGAACACATTTCCAGACCTGACCAACTGCTGCAACCCCAGATCCTAGCACAGCCCCCACAGGCTTGTACAGTAGACACTACGATGGGTGCATCCTCGAAGACGATGGGTCCCCACTATCTTTCCTGTTTTTAATAACGCGTTGGACCGTTCTTAACCCAATTTTAGTACTTTTTGCAACCGCTTCTTGATGCCAATGATGTGACCCTTCTCAAACAGACTGACATTTTTTCCACAACCACGGCATGTGTATTTCAACATTTAAGAAATGTTAAGCAACTCATTGCACCAGTTGGGGTTAAATAACTTTTTACCAGCTGAAAGATAATCACCCATGAAGTAATTATCAAATAGGATGCTGCAGCGTATGTCCACCCATCCACTTCTGTCATTGAGGCGGTCAGTGTGGTGTTTGGGGTGTACCAGTCTTCAGCAGTCATAGAGCTGGGGGTCCATCCGGGATAGGGCACAAGCTCAGAAAGCAACAACCCATCATAATAAAATACCATTTTAATAACGCCATCCTTCTTCAAAAATGTTTTTATTAAATGTTTGTTTTATATCTACAAACTGCTCGAGAGAGACTAACTCGTTGACGCCGTCTAGACATGCATTTTCCAGCTTACTGCTGAGACATTACACCCATGACAGCCTGCGCTGAAGAACTAATCGAGGAATTAATAAGATGTGATTTCCAATGCTTTTACATCGTTGGGTGCTGAACAATCTGTTTAACGGAGCAAATTCACACTGTCACGAGCCTCTTTTTTGTTGTTTACTCATTCACAATTGTTCCACATTAACAACGGTTGTGAGATATTTCGACTCAGTGGTTTTTCGAGGATGAAGCTGTTGCGGGAAACAAGGCGTTGTAACAAGGCCAACTTGTCAACATCCTGACTCAGAGCTGTAAAACTGCTTTGCTGTATTTCTCAAGGCTACCCTTGAAATTTGCCTCAACTACTATTTAGACTAAAATCACTTTATAAAACAGACAGGAAACAGATGGATAGATGGTGTGACTCACCTCACTTCAGGTGCRGGGTTAGGCTCCTGGATGCTTAAAGGGACCTCTGAACTAAACCTTGACTCCTCTATATTGGGGAGAAACAGACAAGGTGGGGTGCATTCCAATAGAAACATTTCAGGCATGTTCACCTGGGGGAAGAATACCTCGGGCCAGACTCTGAACAAGCTGACAGGGACACTGTCTGGCCTGAGCATGCCTTGGGTTTCCCCATGAGGGACTGAAGAATCTGGAGAGAATAAAACAGCTTGAATACAAAAACCCTGATAGTGCAAACAAAAACAGAACAATAAAAAGCATTGTCAGGATGGATTAGTTTTACATGAAGTTTATCTATGAGCTAAAGGCTTGTCACTTGTTCAGTTTTGGCTGCTTTTTTATTCTGTAATTTGTGCTGCTCAGGTGCGACACCCAATTGTTCAGTGAAGCCGTAATTTACTCTTATAGATGCTTTAAGGTCAGTATTATGCATAACAGGCTGTAAAATACTGATGTAAATGTCTCTATCWATAATGCAGTGATGCCAAAAGTTCAAGAAGGAAATTGTATCTGCAGTTGCCTCTTAACCTTGTGTTAGAGATTACAATTACTTCAGAGGTTGTTATCTAAGAGAAGCTCCTGTTTATTTAAATAAATACTTGGGAATATTTTTAGAGTACTCAAACTGCACATAAAAAATAAAAAGACGGTATGCAAAAACCATGCACTAAATAAAAAAGAACAATGAAAACCTCTGAATAAATCAGTAAAACAAGAAGTTTGAAAAAAGGGTGAAGGCTGAAGCTGCAGCTTTTAAATATTCATCATTTTAAAATGTCACTACAGTTTCAAAAACAGTAAAAAAGTCTACACTAGACTGTGTTAATGTACTTTTTTTAATCACTCCAACAGCAACCAAGCTGAGCATATTTCAGACAAAAACTTAATTCCTTCTTTTTTAATCCAAAAAAGGAAGAACATTCAAACTCAGCAAATGATTTTTCTAATAATAAAGTCATCACAGTCTTCATAAAAATATAAATAATGTTTAAAAAAAATCAGCATTTTTTTTATTCTGCACCCCAACCTTAAACAGGAACATGATTGGATGGAATTTTTTCTAACATGCTTATTTGCTGACTGCAAATTTCCAAAAGGATTTGCTGTGTGTGTGTGTGTGTGTGTGTGTGTGTGTGTGTGTGTGTGTGTGTGTGTGTGT
>NW_013952415.1:2976551-2986856 GCF_001266775.1 Austrofundulus limnaeus | reverse complement strand
TCAGTTAGCGGGGTCAGCTGCTCAGTTAGCGGGGTCAGCTGCTCAGTTAGCGGGGTCAGCTGCTCAGTTAGCGGGGTCAGCTGCTCAGTTAGCGGGGCCGGCCTATCATTAATCAGATCAATAGCTGGCTTAGGAATAGATATAGCCTCCTGCTACAGTTTTGGCCCTCATAACACTCCGTAGTTTGGTGTTCTGAAGAGACGCAGAGCTGTGGCCGAGCAGAAGATGACGCACTTCAAAGTCCACATTTATAGTAGAGGGTCCACAGGGTCCACACATCTCTAATCACACTTCAAATAAAATCTCTGATAAAAAAGAAAGTAAATACTTTGCTCTACGCTGCAACAGTATTTATTCAAAGAGTATGGAAACTAATGGAGGACTGAGCAGTTTGAATTTCTGTTTTTAATTTAGCCATTTAAAGTCTGCATGGTGTTTGCTTTGATTTAATAAGACTAAACAAATATTGCTGATTTTTTCTGACACCATGCGGCTCGTCTCATTTAAATTTAAACTCGCTGCTCTTTTTCTTTAACGTTCGTGGCTGAATCCACTTGTTCCAGACGCTAACGGAGCCGGCGCCCACGCCTCTTCAGGTTGCTGAAATCCGTCACACGTTTTCTCCCCAGAGAAACGTCACGTTTGAGAAAAGCGCGTGAGCCGAGAGGCCGYGCCTGGCTGGTGATGAACTCAGCAGAGACTCAGTGTCGGGTTTTCTTGTTTAATGTTCGTTTGGCACCGAGTTCTGTCTCTTTGATGCAACTGGTGYTGAGAGAAAAGCCTTCGGGGAGGAGAAAAGATGAGCTCAGATTCATCGGGTAGTTCTGGTCTAAATGAGTTTTTCTTTCTGTTCCTTGGATGTATCCGTTTGTAGACGGTACGCTCAGGATCTAGTCTCTTTTAGAGTGAGACCTTGGCTTTTTAGGAATTGTAGATGAGCGTTAGGACAGCAGAGGTGACTGTGCGGAGATGATCGTCCTCTCGCACATGGACTTTTTATGATTTAAAGGTTGCAGGAGACGAGGGTCGCCCATCGTTTGACAGGAAGTAGCTGTGTTTGTGTCGGAGATGGAAGAAGTGCAGACGGTGTCTGCTGGGCCCAAAGACCTTCTGTTCACTAATTAGTTTTTCCTGTGCTGCTTTTTTCATCCCTCCTTCCTTCCATCCCTCCTTCCTTCCATCCATCCAACAGATTGCAACGATGATTTTGGAAATCCGGTGGATCAGCTCCCACACACACACACACACACACAGGAAGCCATATGAATGTAATCAAGTCCACAGTTGGTCATGCCAGCAGTGAGACGAGAGAACGGGAAGATTTAGATGTTTTTATAATCTGTGTGTATTTTTATCTGATCCCTTACTTGGTCACAATGATGGCAAGCCATCTAATTTTCAGGACTTAAAGTCGGCGTGATGTCACCAGCCGGCGTGCGTGCGTGCGTGCGTGTGTGTGTGTGTGTGTGTGTGTGTGTGACTTGTGAATTTTATTGTAAATTACAATAATTTTTAGCTAAACATTGAAATCTGTCATAAATGATGTCATGTATGTTGTTATGCATGTTAATTGTAATTTGTTCTAAATTATTCCATCAACCTGCTAGGAGAATACATGAAAATTAAAGCTGACATATTTATGTGATGAATTCATTTTGATTAATATGCATATCTCTTTATAAAATAAATTCAAATTCCAAATTGCCACACTGTTGGGCCAATGCACGTTTCACCTTGTACATATCTGGGGTATATTTTAAATCAGTCCTAAGCAAAAGTTATGAACATTTGGGTTTCTTATACTCAGATCCTTCAGAATATTTACAGAAGTTTCAAAGCTGCTGTTTTATCAAAGCAACCAAACATTAAAATGTTTCATCCAGAATGTGCAAGGAAAGGTTTTAAATAACCTCAATAAAAGTCTCAAACTCCAACAACACTGTGTACCTGTGGAGTTTTAGCAAAAATGCTCTGAAGTTTTATTGCTGCCAGAGGAAAATGCAAATTACAGAAAATGGATAGAATAAAAAAAGCAAACTATCTCAATTTCCAACCAAGGAAACATGGATTTTAGGGTAGTACTCTTTGTAAAACAAGCAAGCGGGCTAAAACTACATGCCAAGGTTCAACACACAAGTGCACACAAGTTTTATTGTAACTAAAACATTACAATGTGTTTCTTAAGTTTGATCAATGACAGAGTTGTTTTGTACTGATGCTATTTTGAAATAAATCATTAAAGCTTCAGCTGGTGTTCTGCGACTGAAGAAAACATCATGATACTGATCCCAGCAGTCTTAATTGTTAATGTCAAGTTCATAACGTTAAACTTCTTTGAGCGACAACAGATGATGACTTTAATGGATCACTCCACGGCAGTGATGATGCATATTCATGATATTTGTGTGCATGGGCAGGTGTTGTACTGACAAAGCAACAGAAGAGGTGCTGGTAGAAGGAGCACATTGGATTGAGTCCCTTGGTGATTTAATAAATCAACAATTTGAGACATCAACTTGATTGATCTTTTGGTAATCATGTTTATCACCTGTTTAAGCAGATTAATGTTGAACTGAAGTGATCTTTATTCTTTGATTAAATGTTGTAATTAAAGTAATTAGATTTGATTAAATTAAGCATGTCTATTGAGTGTTTCAGTTTAATTCTTTAAATAAACTTAGAAACTATTGAAGCACACCCACAAGACTTACATCTGCAGCTTTTTTCTTGACATCTTTTGTCATACAGGCAGGTGTTTGTGCCATGACCCTCTGGAAAAGGAAATTCCTCTTTAAATACCTCAGTTCTGAGTGGAGGACCCATTCTTCTGCGGCTCTGTCCTTTCCGCCCTCCCATGGGTCAGTCTTCCCGGCTTTGACAGAACAGCAGTGAATGCCGGAAAAAAAAAAAACTTATCAGTTTTCTCTATCATGTACACTGCAGTTGATGGTTTGCCCATTGAGAGATTTTTATCATAAGTGGTGTCACAGTAGTGTGCTCGTGGAGCAGATACGTATGTGAACAATCCCTTTTTGTTGTTTTCTCTGTGTAAGGGTTACACTTGTGGTAAATGTGTAAATGTTGAAACTGTCTGTTAGGCATTGTAGTCCAAATGGAATAGAATAGAATAGAATAGAATAGTTTGTCAGACCCAGGTGGTGACAGAGATTTTCCTTTGAAAGGGCTCCAACAACAGCATACTTACATAAAAAAACACATTAAAACACATAAAAGGAACTATTATAAAAGCAAATGTTAAAAAGAACTACATTACAGCTCTCATAAATGTACAATTGACAATTCTTCAATGAATCAAAAATAATGGCTAAAAATGTTTTGTGAATTATATTTCCCACAGCTGGCTCATCATGATCCACTGTTTTCTCCAAGGTTCCATGAATAAAAGGAGATGCTGAATGCCATTAAACTGTGCTACAGTTGTTTTAGCCAGATCAGTGTCATCAGGACCCAAATCACAATAAGCAGTTACACTTTTTTAAATACTTATTTAACTCAAATTACCAATCAAGCAAGCAAGAATAACCTGTGGGTACCCCCCCCCACTCTAATTTCCAGGGTTAGTCCATCTAAAATCATTATAGGTTCTGTGCAACCTGGCTCAGTCCTTTTCAGAAAATCTCCCCTTCAATTTTCACAACAGCACTCCCTGTATTGGCAACCCAAAATAATTTCCAGGTCAAGAGAGCAGCGGGGAATGAAGAAAATAATAGAACTGAGCTTTCTCAAAGAGACAACAAGCACCATATTAACCCTTTGCCTCCCTGCCCATGCACTTCAAATATGCCACATCAAAGCTGTTATAGTCTCTTAGTTGATGAATTTTAAACCATGGACATTTTAAATTGGAACAATGTTGAATACTTAAGGTWAWWAAAACACTTTGCTTACTATGACTGRTTCAGTATTTGTTAGTTTGGAAGGATTTGACTCAGGATGCAGAAATCCATGGTRTTGCACAAGTTGGGAGAAAAAAAAGACAAAGCATGGAGGAATAAAGCTGCACATCATCTGAGMTATTTGCTGCTGTTCTGACTTATTTCCATGTCTGTTAGTTTGTTGTGACAGGGTGATGATGTTGTACAGGGCGGTCTCCTCTCCAGACCCAGAGGAGAAAAAAAGAGTAAAAAAAAAAACGCCAGCCTGACAAAGACCATCTGGCATCTTATCATTATTCAGAGCAACCCCCAGACCCGCAGGACAGAGCCTGCCCATCATGTAACACTGTGGGATGTGGAATCTGAAGACAAAACAATGCTTCATACTCCAACTAGTAAAAGTAACATTGCATTTATACAAGGGAAAGAATGAATTTTTGGTTTTCTTTCTTTAAATTGAASTAAATCTGATGCCAGAACATAAAGCGGAAAAATGTGAACATAATATCTAAACATGAATCATCCAAGCATTACATAGAAAAAAATCTAGTAATTATTTTTTGCACCTTGTGGAAATATCAATTGATAACTCATCATTTCTTAGGATTCCTTTCTTTTTAAAAACAATATTTGCTAAATAATGTATTGATTTTTTTGCGTAGTGTCTTTTTCTCAAAATGGATTATTAGATTTATTTATGAACAAATAAGCAGTTCTTTTAATTAACTTGTTCATTTTATTCTTGCTGTTTTTAACAACACAAATAAACATTAGGTTGTGCAATTTTGTATTTCCTAGAAYATTTTTTCTGTATTTTCATTGTTAAAAATAGATCAAGATTTTAGTTTTAATAACATTTTAGACTGACTTTTTGTGTAGTTGTTCAACAGTGAAGTTCAAATATAAAGGTGTGTAATTTTCCAAATTATTTGCAGGCAGTGTTCATATTCTCAAATTATTTTTGTAGAGACAATAAAATAAAATGAGCTTTAATGGGATAAACTGAACAGGGTTTTTCATCTAACTGAAGGTAGTTCCCATCTCCATGCAGCATCATCTTTRAGAGCAATGCGTGAAACTAAACGAAAGTTGATTTTGTGGAAATTTTACTTTTATCTGTTTATTTCTATTAGAGGTTTCCCCCTTTCAACAACACTGGCTTTCAGCTTTTCACACATTTTATATTATGAGTTCCATTAACACTTAAAGCATATGTTTTGATAACAGAGGTACGAAAACCGATGGAAACCAATGAGTTCTATTAAGGCAACTGCTGGAAAAAGAAGTTGCAAGTGAGAGATTAAAGCCCAATCAATGGCCTCCTTCCTGTGTCCTTTTTACAGAGACAGGTTAATGGTGTTCAGAGGGACACTAGCATTAGTCCCCTCATTAAAGGCTGACCTGCACTGATTTATCTGAAAAGTGAGTAAGGTTGACGAGGCAGCAAGATCCAGAAAGTGATTAATGACCTGGTCAATATTGTTGTGAACTGGGAGTGAATCTGAGGCAACCCCTCAAAAATTAGGTTGGAAATATTAAACATCCTCGTGATCAGTGCTTCTGTAAGGATGTGTGTGGTTTGTGTCTGTGTGGGGAACACTGACATAACTAGAAACAGAAATAAAATGTTCATATTTTTTTTTCAATTTCACCAGTAAGCTTTAGTAGAATTACTGAGGTGACATTCAGAATCAGTAAAAAGCCACAACCTTTAGATGGAAAGATAAGAAAATGGAATGATTGAGCTCCATGTTGGCAGGTGCTATTGTGCCATATGTTAGTGTGAATGACAGATCTGGGATAAAACAAGCAGCAAAGCCAGAGATGAAAAACTAATAGTCCATTCTGATCAGGGAACACAGGCCCATTTGGACCTATGAATGACAGAACCAGCGAGATTCGTGTCATGTTGCAACCTTTTCTCATTCCAAAAAAAAAAACAATCAAATTGTACCTTTTTGTCAAAGAAAGAAGCATGTCAGAGATAATATGCAAAAGATGTCTGCTGACAAAAGCTTCTACTGTGGTAATAAATCACACAATGACATGAAGAACTGACACTCTTGGTTTTAAGGCACATTTTCTTGTTTTAGTTTTTGCAGCTCTCAGTGATACATACACTTGCAATCTGAAATATTTTAATATTTGATTTTTTTTATTCCATATCTAGTATCAAACTCAAGTGTTGACCTTTGTCTGCTATGCCAATGCTTGCTCAGGTCCTTGTCACAACAACTTGATAAGGTTAAAATATGCCAAAAAATTGTGTTTACTGGCTTTTAATAAATTTCAGTTCAAGTAAAAACCAATCCAAATTAGTACAGCTGAGTGACACTAACTACTACTAGCAGTTGTAGCATTTTAACACAAAACAACAAACATAATCTTTATTGCCATATTTTAACATTTGCTTTATTTATTTTCTTCAGTACACTTATTGATAACGGTGGTGAAAAACACCTATCAGAAAATAAATTGCATCACCTGATGATTTGATTTTTCACATCATCTAAAGAAAAAAAGTTAATGTTGCTTGTTTGTTTATTTTACCACATGTACTAAAAGCTATTACTGAAATACAGAATAATAATTTAAAAAAAAGTCAAATCCAAAACAGCAAACGGAAAATCAAATCATTCTTTAGGACATAATGCCATGCAACTTTTAAATTAGACATTCAGAGTCTAATCCTATAAACCTACTGGAATACGAAACTGATTGTATAGCATTGAAAATACACTGTACATTGAATTGCATACAACATGTTGGGGTGTCACCATTTTAACAACATAGTCACTGAGAATTTACATGACTAAATACATGAAAGTTCATGTGCCAAGAGAAGGTTTTTTGTTTTTTTTTGGTTTTTCTTTTCCTCTACAAAATGAGCAGCAAGTCGTRCCTTCAGTTTCTGATGTTTACCTTGTTGTTATCTGGGGAACCCGTCATTCTGATGTTTCAAAAATAAAACCAGGTGAAGGGAAACGTGGCTGAGCTCATGAAAGATTTCTTCCTCCATTGTTCTGCTCCACCTGTCTTGGGTAACTAAGCAGGTGTTCTCGACTCGTGCAAATGAGGGGAAAATGACCTGTCCTCAACCCGGTGCCATGCATGATGGATGGTTTAACAGAGAGAGCAAAGTTCAGCACCGAAGCAGGTCAGAGAAGACCGTCAAAGTAGTCCTAGTTACCTAGAAGTTCACTGTTCTCTTCATCATTTTGCTCWTTTTGAACTGACTTCATAACAAAGTGGATAAGAAAGATCCATTTCACTTTTTTTAACCAGTCACTAGTCACATTCAGTTTAACCAAATCAGTGTGCTTCTGTTTAATTACGTTTCACATTTATTAGCTTAGCTTATATTAGCTTTTTTAGTAAAGTTTTATATTTTTCCTTGGTTAGAAGTGCTTTGGTAAATCATGCGTTTTATTTCGTTCCCACCAAGTTGGCGCTATTTTCCACATCAAAGCGGTATATTTAGAGCTGAGGTCATGCTGTGAAAGAAATTTGTTTCAGCTGCTTGTAATGCAAGTCTTTCAATCAGAGTCGAGATCCTGAGTCCATTAGTAAAGGTTTGAATATAGGTTGACTGGTAAATCAAGAGCTTTGCCTCCCAGCTCAGATTTCTTTTCTCTGACACCGAGCTCACATTACACCACACCTAAACCCAGTGTGTCTGTTCGAGAGCTTTAAACTCAGCTGCATGTTGGAGGAGGTCATCCCCTGAAGAAGCCAGCAGAACCAAATCATCTCAAAATGCCAGATAATAATGTACCGGTCCGGCAGGATTATCTATTTGCTGATCATTAAACTCATTTATATTTTCTACCTATGTGGCCCAAACACCTCTGGGCCTAAAAAGTGATAAATCTTACCTATTTTTTTTATAATAAAATAATTTTTTTTATTTCAGAATTTTAAGTTTATTTTGAGATTCTGAAGCTTTGTAACCTTCAAATAACTGTGTCGCAAAGCCTAAATCCTAAGTTACATCCTTACTGGCATATAAATGAGCGCCGAAAACTAGAACGAATGTGACATCTCTCGACACTCTTCCAYTGTGCAGCCGTGTATGTCTGACAAAGTTGTCAGCACTGATTGGTCTATGGGTTACATTCAGAGGCAGAACATGACAAACCATCCATAAATAAATACAGTATATATACAGTATATATGGGGTAAAATGCCAGAACTGGAAGAGAATTAGTTTTGGACACTAACACATAATGGAAGCAGTAGAACTGTTTTACAGTTGGGCGACATAATCAAAAACACAGAAAAACATAAAGTGTCAAAGCCTGTTTTGGCAACAGCTTTGTGTTCTTGAGATTTAAATATTCCAACTCCACTTTCAGGCACAGTGCATCATCCCGTGCATTGTACTAGTTGAACAAAACGTTTGTCTCTCCTAAGGATAAAGACGGGGACAAAATGAAYCATTAGTACCCATGAAGAGGATTACATGTGACAATATTTTCATTGCATCAYCCTCTATTTGAGTTCTGTAGATCAAACTGGACGTTACCCTGCTCCACTCCTTTGTATCCCCAGCCTCTGTGAATCAAACAACACAACAAATAAGGATTTGGACTTTTGCATGAAGCTATAASAGTGGTGTTCACTCCTGGTCCTCAAGGGCCAATGTCCTGGTTTGGTTTCCCTGCTCTTCAGCACATCTTCAAGCATTAATCACTCATTCCTTGACATTAGGCATATTAAAGCACCTGATGTCACAGAATATACACCACTGGCTCTTTAAATTCTGTCTGTTATTGAGCATAAAGAAAGCTGTTTTTATGTTTATAAAAAGACCCACAAAACTGCAGTGGTTCAATGTGTTCTTGGAGGGAGTGACCTTGGCCTTGTAAAGGAGTTTGAGTGCCTCGGGGTGACACTCGACCCAACACTTTCATTTAAAAAACACATCTAACTCATTGCAAACACAAGCAAATTCAATCTACAAAACTTTCAGCAAATCAGACCATAATGACAAGCTAAAATGTTTCTGTTGTTTCCCATATAAACTACACCCCAACCTGGTCACTCACTGGAGACCCAATTTTAAAACTAATAAAAATGTTTTTCAAAAAAAATCTGCAAAAATATTTGATCAAAAGCCCCCATCATTCCATCAGTGTATTATTTTGGAAAAAAAATATGCTCAGTTTTGAAAATAATTGTTTAATTTACAAAGTTCTTAATGGATTAGCCTCACCTCCGATTTCTATCTAYATTAAAACAAGGACTAGTTAAAGTTTTACCACCAGAGTCTCCACCAGAGGAGACCTAGATATCCCATACAGGAAAACATTGTCAATCAGAAGAGGTCACTTTTGGAAAAGCCTCCCAACAAACATACGGGAATGTCCYAATTATTGCACATTTAAAAAGCACCTTTGTTGTGGAAATATTTATTTTACCTGGACAGAAACACGAGATCCAAGACTAAAAAGTACTCTGTGAAAGATCAATCAGGATTTATTGCAATTGCAAGACACACATCATGTCACACAGGGCAGTGGTACTTGAAATGTGTGCCCTGAGGCAGTGTCAAATACACACATTTATACAGCATGTTATCCAAACAGACAAAACTGGGCCGAGAATAACGTTTGGTAAACAGCAACAAGAATGATTACTTCTAAACAGATATTGTTCTGATCTTAAAATACTTTGATCGAGAGAAAATAGAAGAAAAAGAGTAAAATCATAAAACATGATGACATTTTAAAGTAAGAAAAATAGGTCAGTGACTCTTGGCCTGAGGAGAAATGTAAGACTTTAAAGGATAATTTATTTTTCCAAGACAACCTTAAACAGTCTTCTAATCACTTTGACTAATTTTGTTATTGCAATATCATTTGTCTGAATGTGTGGCTATGTGTTTTGCTTGATATTGTATGTTGTGAACTTGAGTTTTGTTTTCCTGCCTGAGGACTACAGATGTAAATTAGCAACTATGCTATGATCTGGCTCATTTACAGTTTATACAGAAGTACAAGATTGTACTTTAAAGTGCACCCCCATGAATGAATGAATGAATGAATGAATGAATGAATGAATGAATGAATGAATGAATAAAAAGCTGAGAAATGTGTAATTTTTCTCTACAGAACCTGGAGCTTGTTTCCATGATCTTGTCACAGTTTTTGCCTCCATGAGACCAGTATGGCTAGTCCTGCTTCAGATTCTTGACAACCAYGCCACACTGATGAATGCAAGCCTCACATTATAGATACTTTAGTATACTCTGCTGCCACTACAATAAAGCACCACAACCTTGTTGTGTATGCTTACAGCTATTGTAGACCTTTCACACCCCATCACACCCAATAGTGACCACACTGCATACTTTCAATGAATGACACAGGAGAGTTGCAGTCTACTTTACTTTATCTTAGTAAAGAAT
>NW_013952415.1:2973658-2976536 GCF_001266775.1 Austrofundulus limnaeus | reverse complement strand
TATATATATATACTGTTGTTTGAGCTTACTAAGTAGCTGAAATAAAATGCCTCCTGCCATTTTTGCAAATTGTGTAATTGAGTGAAATCTGCACACAGCTTCTACCACCTTTGAAATCAAACAAGTGGAAAAGCAATGCATTTTGTAATTGTCCCTTTCAAGCTGCAGGTTCTTTAAGAAAATGCACTCATCAAAGATAACATGATTTGTGTCAGGTCTTTTATGTGGTGATGTTTAGAGCTGAAAAAGCAGTTGAAGTGTGAGACTACTGTATATCAATTGGGGGACATTCATCACTTTCACCAGCTGGACCTGTGGACACTGATATCTTTGTGAGATGGAAAAAAAACTGTATTTGTGTGGATGTAACAATCCTTGTGCCAAAATCCTTCAAACCACCTGTGTCTCCTTTATATATTTTAAAATGTTGTTTCAGATGAAGATATTTGTTTTGTTTTTTTAACACAACTAAACTAAGTATTTATAAGGAAAAACAAAGAAATAAACAACAGAGTCCTGTTTTTAGACCTGTGTTAAGTGCAAGCTTTTAAAGAAATACCATTTACAGAGTAAAGTAGAATAGAGCAGAGCTTCTGTTGCAGTTGTGCTGAAGAGAACCTGGATTATTTTTTGAAAGAAGTGYCCAGATTTGTGTGTAATCACTGTACCACATACTTGGTGTCCCACTCTTTGCTCGGTGAAAGTATTTATTTTTTCAAAAGTGCCTGGACAGAAAGCGCCACTCCGGCAGCGTCACAGGGCGAGTCATAATACAGCTGAATGGGCTCACTGATGCCTGACTGTTGAAAGGCCATGCTTTAAGGATCACCAGACATAACATTTACAACCCACTCTATGCATTACAATGCCTTTCACAGAAGTGTGCCTACACACATGTGTTGAACCAGAGCCTTTCTGCATTGCTGTGCTTTGCACTGGTTTCACTGTAATAGCTGGTTTTACAAACATATTGAGTGTAAAACGTTTTAGTTTATGTAGTATGCAATCAAACCAATTTATTGTACATTTCTGGGAAAAATTTACTGACAATCATCAAAAGAAATCCAAACATCCAGCAGATGGAGGGCATTTGCATTTCTGCTTTTTGTTACAGGAATTAAAAAAAGTCTCAGCTACACTGAGGCAGCACATAATTTTAATCCATCTAATTTATTTTACTCGTGTGCCATAAATCAATAGTGATACAGGGGACACAGYAAAAATAGGTTTATTTAAGAAGCAACAATGTGAATAAAAGGGTTATGAGATCTGAATGAGTGCTTGCTGCCACACTGTTTTTCTTTTTTTTTTTTTTGTAACACATATTTAAAAACTAAACAAGACAACATTTGTGACTTTGTTTTAATTTTAGTATTAAATGGAAATGCTTCCAGGGGGCTWATTGCTCTGTCTCTTCATATCCCCACTGGTCGTGCCATGCCAGTTCAAGAGTCATCAGGAGGTGGAGCTGCATTATTTGGCTGCTGCTGTGGACATGTGGGTATAAAGTCTGCTTGATGAGGTTATCCCTGCAGCTCARTGTGTTCCCCTTTGCATCCTGTAGCTGTTTTTAATCAGAGATTTTGATTTAGAATAAAAAAATGTGTTACAGTAAATTGATAGAGGTGGTTCGGGACAGGACAATTTGCAGTTGTAACTTCAGTGTGTCTCAGGTCTAACTATAAAATCTGATTTTACAGTAAAAAATAAAGTCATCAGAACTGTTGACTGAAATATTTTGTTCCCCTTAAAGCTGAATCAACACATTCTTTGAGTGTAATTCAAGTTGCAGCTCAACAAAGGGCCTTAATTTTTTTTTTGTTTTATAACAATTCATTCTATTCCTTTTCAAGAAAAGTATATTAAAATTTTCCCTATCAATTATACATTGTTCAGATTGAAGCTTTGAATCAAACGCCTCAAGCATCTAGGATCACAGGATTGAATTGACTTCCCTCTGTTTATTGTCCCTGACTATTATGAAAATAAAGCAGGTGTATAGTGAAATCAAACTCTTAGGTTAGACTCAGACACTCACAATACATGGCTAGAGACTGCAATAGAATTTCCTGCTCTTTGTGACAGTTTTTAATTAATATTCACAATAAAAATATTATAAGGAACAAAAATTAAAATTTAAATACTATTTAAAGATTTGAATGAACTCAGTAAAGGTAAATTTGATTTAGCTCATGATCAATATCACAATATATTGTTTTAAAACCACTAATCGTGAATTGTGCATGAATGCATTTGTTACAAATATAAATGAACAAACATTGGATAGGAATCACAATTTTTTTTTCTACAGAGATGGCTGAGCTGATGACTGCCCTCTTCGCAGCACTCCATCSATCATACCCAGCGGTACAGTTGCTAGATGGAAGCTGCTGCTGAATAAAGGGCATTTGACAGCTTGCCTAGAGTCTGCCACATGGCACCTAGAGGACTCTGACAGCACGGGGAGTAAACATTCATTGGTCTTTTGAGAATGAAAATTTAATTACTTGGTCTGAAAGTGGCGCCTTACAGCTGGCAAAAACAGGAAGCATGTATAGCATGCACCACTCTCGCCTCCTGTGCCAGTGCACCCCCCCCCCCCAAGGTTTGCATATAGACACTTAGGGTTTTGGGTTAGAGTRGTGGTGGAGGGGAAACTGGCTCCATGCCGGCCTCTGCCTCTTCTTCTTTCCCTTTTTAATTACTCTATAGAACAGCACGCACCAATAGTACATCTGGGGGTGGGAGTGTGGGTGTCAGGGTCTTTATTCCCATCCCGTTCCCCAACTGCCATTTGGGGATGGGGTCCTGAAGAAGGGCGAGCCGCTGGTTGCGGTCCTGGGTTGTGGGTGGGCTCTGGGCTTGGACAGTTGCCGGG
>NW_013952415.1:2968195-2972331 GCF_001266775.1 Austrofundulus limnaeus | reverse complement strand
TACTTCTATCTCTGTTTTTCTCTCTGTCTCTATTTTCTCTTCACTTAAAAAAGTCACTGATGATGAAAAAGTAAATAAACTAAATAAACTAATATTTGGTTTCGTTTTCTACTGAAGTGACACATAAAAGAAGTAAAAAAAAGAGAGAATGAAAATTTAATCACTTGGTCTGAAAGTGGCACCTTACAGCTGGCAAAAACAGATAGCATGTATAGCATGCTTAATGTCAGGCCTGTGGTGAGGCATTATGTTGGCAACAGGATACAAGGGCTTATGAGAATGTTAAGCATGGACTTTAAATGGATTATCGAGTTCCTGACAAAATGCCCCATTAAAATGTGACACACCTGACGAGCTATTTAATGACTGAATTAAAAGTCTCTTCAGCATGACTGAATAGGTGGATCTGAAACCCCCCGATTTGGGAACAATTCTGTTTCCCAATTTCTAACTCAATATTTAATGGATGCCCTTGTAGAATTGAAARCAGTTATTAATATTTACACAAACAAATCAACAAAAACTGGTGTGAATTTAGTGTCAAACATGAACGTTGCTGTCATGTATGTTAATAAATGACTATTCTAATAATAACMTCTTTAATGATGAACATCAAACACCATCAAATGTCTGAAATAATTACATTTTATCACAAGTTTGAAATGTTGAGAGATAAACAGCTCTATTTTCAAACATTAAGAAATTAAACTACACAGTTAACATCACGTTTTATTAAATTCTAAACAGGCACAGCTTTTGATAGTGTCACATAAAGTCAAATAAGTTAGTCATGATCATGTATTTTTTTTGCTTCACACTTTAAAAAATGTAGAGTACTAAAACACTGTTGCATGACAATTCACAAACATGAATCAAGACAAGAGTTAAGACGTATATTCCTGAGCACACCCATAGATTGATTTCATAAGTTTAACTGAGCTTTGTGCAAGGCTTCATACCTGACTGTCTTTGCTTGAAATGAAAAAAAGAAAAAAAATCATTTATCCTGTGTGTCAAAGCAATTTTGCACTTGGCTAGCATCCAGAACCGTTTCAAAAACAAAAGCATCGAGACCTAAAGAACCACTTAGATGAAATAGGCAACAGTTATTTTAGTAAATGAAAAGAAACATTTTCCCTCTGCTGCATCTTAATTAACGCGGAGGTAGAACAAACCAGACTGTGCGGCGTGCAAATGTTCAGCGATGGCTTTTACTAAATTAAACACCATATGACTCATGTCACACAAGCTCAGTTTTTGCTCATGTGTAGTCAGTGCGTCATAAATACAAATAAGAATCCAAATAATAGATGCTGAATTCCCTACAGATGTTTGGTTTCARTCACTTAAAGTTGTTTTTCTTTTAACTTTAGAGATTTAAACTAACACAWCTATATTACTTTTTCAAAGTTTGTGAACTCTGTGTTCAAAGTAATATATTTCAATTATGCCATTTCTTTATTTGCACCTTTGTGTACAATGTCTAATCTAGTTGCCTTATGTGCTGAAATAACAAGTGTTTAAATGTTACACAACCAATGGAAAAGTAACAAAAGTTTGTAAGTAATGTAGATCTGGTTTTCTAATAGAGAGATAGAAATTAATTTTGTCTTGTGAGTAAAATATAATTTCATGAAAGAAAAAAAATAGAAATATGTGTATCATTTCATAACCATAGAGAAGGCCTGGTCCCATCAGCTAGTCACAGATGAAGTTTACTATAATAACACAGGCTGAAATTGCATCTCATTTGTTTTGTACAGATAACTTTCATATCAGCCCCYGTCATTTAAGGAGACTGCTTCTCAACAGGTGTTAACACTTAAGTTTACACTTAAGTAATACTGCTTCTATAATAAACTTTATCTGTGGCCAGCTGAGGGGACCAGGCCATCTCCACTGTTAGCAAATGATGCACAAGATGAAAACTATAACTCGCATATTACATATTATGTCATTATCACAAGAAAACCATGAGAATTTTTTTTTCTGAAAACAGATGCTCTTGGCTTCTGTATTGAAGCCACATTATGTTAACTAAGATGTTTGTTTTATCAAAAACAGTTTTCACATGTAAAAAAAAATTGGGAAACTTTTAAGTCATTTTCTTACCGTGGCCCTTAGCATTTTGTTTAGGTGATGCAAGCACAACTAGACCACAGGACGACAACATTTTCTTAAATTTAATTTAATTTAATTATTTTTATTACCATTATTATTAATATTTTGTGTCATTGCCAGTATGATTTTTTTAACATATTTTGTTTGGCTTCTTTCTATTATCATATGTTGTAATTATTTTTTTTTATTTTGATTCTTTAGTCATTTTCTTGAGTTTTTCTCCTTTTTATCTTCAGTAGATATTTGTCCTTGTATAGTCATTGTTTCTAGCTTCTTATACACCATTTTTAAAATTCATTTGTAATGAACACACCTCCATCCATCCATTATCTATACCCACTTCTTCCTTTCAGGGTCATGGGGGTCACTGGTGCCCACATCCAGCAGTCACAGTGCGAGGGGCAGGGTACACCCTGGACAGGCGGCAAGTCCATCACAGAGACACACATAGAGACAAACGAGTCAAACAACCATTCACTCTCTCACTCACACCTAGGGACAATTTAGAGTTATCAATTAACCTAACAGTCGTGTTTTTGGTCTGTGGGAAGAAGCCGGAGTGCCCGGAGAAAACCCACATACGCACGGAGAGAACATGCTAACTCTACCCAAAAAAGGTCCCCGGGCCGAGATTTGATCGCGCGACCTTCTTGCTGAGAGGCATCAGCTCTATCCTCTGAGCCACCGTGCTGCCAATGAACACACCTGTTATTAATAAATGCAGTAATTCTTGCAGTTCAAAATGTTCCTGTTTTTCYTCAGATCTTATTATACTGAGTTGCGGTCATATTGAAAAAGCCTTAGTTGTAGTTTATGTGACTCACAATTGCTTATCAACATCACGCAGACTATAACTTTAACAGAAATTTATGCTGTCTGTTTTTATGASATCTTCTGATATCTGGTTTTCCCTTCTTTACTACATTCGCCTCTAAAAAAAAAGCTTTCTGACACAAATCGCCCAGTTTTTCCTTTTTTTACTCTAATTATTTATTTAGGCTACCAATTATATTTCACCTAATTCCATTACCCATTTGATTTGACCAGTGCAGCTTGGGATTTATTATGTCTGTTCCTTTATTTAGTTTATTGCCTGCTTGAAATGTTCACAACCACTATAATCAATTCCCAAACATAAACCTGTCATTTCATATAAAAAAAGCAAACCATACAGAAAGCCACATTGCTCATGGGGTTCAGATGTTTTCAAGTGCCACTGTATTAAAAAGGAAGTAAATAATAGATTGGGTAATCTGTTCTTATTATGGTATGTTACTTTTTCTTTTCCCTCTGGAGGCAGCAGCTTGTTTTCTCCTCAGCTATGAGGTGGCTTTACTGTTAATAGGCTGAAAATGGCCTCCAGAATGTTAGTGCRTGTGCATTAAACCACAAAGATAAGTTCATCATCATTTTCACATCGAATGAGAAGATTTCTGTGTTCAGTCACTCATATAATAATGTCACAGTGAGGCATGCCACCTCAGCTCATTTCATTAAAAACAATATTTAYGGTCATGCTATGAAGAAACTCCAGAGGCAATGTGATGGTCTTTAGACTTATCTGATTGGTGTACAAGTTATCATACAAAACCTCATCCTACTTCATGAGTGGCCAGATGTCTCGCTCTTCCTTCGACATTATCATAAAAAAAGTTAGAGCCGTTCTACATATTAATTTAAGAACATATTGTGTGTCCTCCTCCTACCCCTTCAATAATGAGCGTGTGAATTAGCTGTGAGGTGATTAGAAGTTGCAGACATATGAAAACTGAACTAATGAATCCATAAACCTTTCATACGAGGACTATCAGCTGCTCAGCCAAGTAAAAGGGGCTCATTGTGCCAAGCTATCAGCTCACGAGCCAGTGAAACGGTCACACCACTGTCCTGGAGACGAGCACGGTGTTATTAGCTGTTAACTGAGCTATTTCAAACAAACTTGGAGAATGTGAGCACAAAAAATCGGCCCTTGATTCTATGCTATCAGCTCACGAGCCAGTGAAACGGTCACACCA
>NW_013952415.1:2963102-2967818 GCF_001266775.1 Austrofundulus limnaeus | reverse complement strand
ACACACACACACACACACACACATACATACAGTATATACATACACATACTGTATAGGCTTGCCTCCTATTTTATTTAAATACTGTTTAAAGAAAATGCAGCCAATGTAATAAAAACAAACACAATTTAGCATTAACCAAAACAAAAATGGCTACATCTTTCAGATTTTTCAATACTTATATCCTAATTTGTGTGGTAGTAGCTGAGTCATCCTCAATACATCTTATGAGATCTCATCACTTAGCAGAAAGCTACAGTAAATTTTCTTCTTTTCTATCCCAGTTTCCCTTTGTTGGATAAATGTCTTGTTGCTTCAGTGTAACATTTGATTTCTGACTTTCTTTTTTCCCCATTGGCTTGCACCCTGCACATACTGTATGTTTATAGATTTATTTAGCCTCTGTAGAGTTGGGTTTTTGTGTAGTTACAAGAGATAAAGAAGCAAATATAGTACATTGACTGCACTGCTGTTTTACTGGCCAGAGTCCACAATCCTCTCCTGCTCCGAGCAAAAGGGCTGCGATTTCCTTGGAATACCAAACATCTTCTCTATATGTTTTCTGACGTTWAGAGGAGTTAACTGGGGTGCCATTTCTGCTTATAGGAGCTTATCTTTACCAAACAAATCAGAACAAGCACCAATTTCTGCCCACAAGTTTGAAACACACCTCTGTGATTATGTTGTGCTGAAACCCATCAGTGGAGATGTTTTATAGCTGCAACCGTTTCCAGTCATTGAAAACAACAGGCTTATTCACAAGTGTTTTAGCCACAGTATGCTCCTATTTAGATTTTATTCTAGTCTGTTCTGATCTTTACGAACAAGGGCAAGCTTTAATTTTTTTCTGGAATTATTAAACAAGAGAACTACTTTATTATGCTAAAAGAACACAAATTTTTTTCTCCCCCTAACATATATTTGGCCTTGATTCAAATTCCATTGTAAAAGAGCAGCTAATTCCCCCTCTCTTATTTATAGCTGCAGGTTTCGGTTCATATTTCCAGCTCCTCAGCAAACCGCAGGCATCTTTTCATGAATGTTGTATTAGGTCTTGTTCTAAAATTGGCAAGATGAGAGTCGGAGCTTTCTGTTTTTATCGCTCATCTCCTCAAGGAGTGACATCCTTCTCCTGATTTTCAAGTCTTCAGTGGCACTTTCAAATGATCCACACATGTTTAGGGACCATAGTTTTAGATGTTGTTACCAGAGRATTATGAAAATGCATGAAGATAGTCTACAAAATAAGTGGGGTTACGGTTGTTTACAGAAATATTAAACAGTCTTACTAATGCAAAAAAATTGTCTGTTGCACAGACTTTCTTTTTTTTTTCTTCAAATCTTAGTATGACAGTTTAATCACCTGATTTCCTCATCTCTCTATGAATAAAACTAAGAGGTGCAATTTATTGTGCATATTAAAGGRCATGTTTTTAAAAAAATTCAATATAACTCTGAGAAAGTAAYCCTTGAAAGGCTTCTACTGATKTACTTTTGGAGTCAAGCTCATTCTAGATGGTTGCTACAGATAATTGAATGTAACACAAACATCATTAAACTCAGATTATCACAGACGTCTTGTACTAAGATCATAAAATATATTTGTTTACATTGAAATACAAGACAGCGCACAATATGTAATCTTAACGAAAGAATTTATGCAAAATTCATATTTTTAGTTGTTAAATACATTTTGTTGTGGACTTGGAGTTTCTAGGAGTGCAGAAAAGTTGAATTCAGTCTCCTGGTTATACACAGATATCTTTAGATTCTGTTTGAGTCCTATTTTYCATCAGTTTACTCTATTTTCTGTGACATTTTCTGAACTTTTACATCATAGTTTTTGTGGAACTCTTCATTCTTGTCCCACTCTGGGTTAGACTCTGGCTCCAACATGTAAGGCTGAACAAAGTCTTCTCTTGATGACATATTTTAATTCATTGTAAATAAAAATTTTCTGTGCCACTATATAGTTGTAAACCCCTCTATAAAACTAGAATGGACCCCTCTGGAAGTTTGAGGGGGGCAGGGTGTGAAGTGCCTTGTTTGCATTTAAAGAGGCAGCCTCAAAATGAGTTGATCTGAAACACTCCTCAGAAAAGTGCAGAGTTACAATAAGGAGGAATTCAGACCTGTTAAGAAACAGCCTCTAGTAGTATGCTTTGCTTCCTATGGAGGTCTGCCATAAAGCAATTTCTTGCAGGAGGCGTGGMCTCTGACTGGATCTGATTTGTCCAATTGCTAACATGTGGCCGTGATGTATGCAGTGTGCCAGCTCAGCAAAGAGGGAAGCTAAGCTAAGAAGTTAAGCAGAAATTGTGTGCGCTGTAAACAACTATCCACAGCTGTAAATGAGTGCTGCAGGGTTTGTGAGACAACTTTAACTTAATTTGGAAGCCTTGTCGACACAGACTGGCTTCATTCACTTCCTCCGCTGCCGTTAGTAAATTTTAGGCCGACTAAAACAGCGCAGAAAATCATCGTCATAATTCACAACTCCTACTCCTGTTTGCTGATTGGCCCGGTATGGGAAAAATCCCAGATGGAGCAGTTAAGGGAAATTAGAATTGAGCAGAAGGCAAGGGTCAGGATAAGACCAAAGCATTGCAGTTCCACGTTATTTTGAACCCAAATGAATGATTTTAATGTGAAAAAGATTTAAAAGCATGAGAGGTCTACTTTAAAWAAATTGTGCAATCACAACAAACAGAAATATTAAGTGCAGGTATGTCTAACAAAGACATATTGTACATACAAATACTAACTCTTTGTCAGTTAATTGTCACAACTAAAAATGCTGCCATTAAAGCAAAACATGTATCTAACAGTATGATTTGTTCTGCAGCTTAAAAGACAAAAAGAATATACTGAAACTCTGAAAACCCAGTTTTCTTTTTTTCTTTTTTTTTGGCCCAGTGCCACATCAGCATACCTTTTGTTAGAACAGGAGGAAATGCCTCCTGCGGTGCTGCAATCAGTAGGGCAGCAGATTTTTAAGAGATGTGAGACAATTACACATAATTAATTTGTATTATACCTAAAACTGTCTGCTACCTACTGTGCGAGAGCTCCGAGCTGCTCGTACTGTAATTTCTCTCCGTTTGGATCTGCCTTTGTGTACTGTCTGTGCTCCTCATCCATCCCTGGCTTTTCCATTATCTCTGTGTTGCCATTATGTTTGCTCATGCAGTAGAGACTCCTATTTCATGACCAGAACTTAGCTTCACTCTTTGATCCATAATCTGGTGATTGATGAGGGCACTTTAACCTAAAGGGCTCCACTGTGTCCTCGATCGACCCACAGCCGTGTTCGTCACGTTCACTGGAACTGAGGGACTCTGATTGGTGTGAAAAATGGACGGGTCAGAAGAGAGACGGAGCCCTTCTGCCACTGTGCCACACATGGTGCACAGGAGTGGGGTYAGTCTGGAATGGCTGCAAGGGGGGCAACAGTAAAGGAGACGTATTGATGCAGGTGTTCTTCATTTGGCTGAATGGCAAACCAGCTTTAAAACTACCTCCAACCTGAAGAACTGCTTTTTTTATTCACAATGTTTTGTTTAGTTTTCTGCTGTGCRAAAAACAGAAAAAAGTCAAGCTCCTCTGCAAGAGTTATGGTAATAAATACCCCCACAGGATGCACAAGGATAAAGACAGCTTCAGCAACATAAGACGTTTTCTTTTAGTGTCTAATGCGGGAACTAAAATGATTTTTTCCACCCATCTTGAACAAGTAGTGGATTAAATGAACTGTGCTCAAAAATATCATCTATATTCCGAACATGATAGAAATGAAATTAACTTTCAGTTCCAACACTTCATTTATTCAGACTTGCTTAATGTAATGCAAAAAATATTAAGAAAAAAAAAGGTGTTAGAAGTTTGAAACATTTGGGCTGGGCTAAAATGTTCCCAGAAGAATGGAGTAATTACTTTCATAATGTCACCTGTTCGTTTCTTTTAACCTTGGTGTCTGGTTCATTAAAAGAAAGTGGCAGAAACTGGGTGAGAAGTTCTCTGATGCATTTCTGAGCTGCAGTCAGATAAATGATGGAACRGATTCACCAAGGACAAGGCAAGTATCAGTAACTGTTAATCTGATCAGGATAGTCAAACCATTTACTTCACTGTATAGATGAAGCCATCTAAAATACTCTTTGCATAAAAAGTGCTGATGCGGTACCATTGTGTTTTCACCAGGGCCCAGCTGGCACCAGGCCAGTTTTGCTGAGTTTTACAAAGCCTTCCCATCATAAATCCTCTGCTCAAGCTGTTTGTCTCAGAWTTGGGAAATTTGCTTTAGGCAGAGATGCCGACAAATCCTGGTTCCTTCTGTCCTCAATGTCTTTATTTGATAACTATTTAATTTGTGACTCTTGCTTTTGTCAGAAAATTCCACTAATAAATGGAAACTCTGTAGGATTTATGCTTTCTTAGGCTACGTTCACACTGCAGGTCTTAATGCTCAGTTCCGATTTTTTGAAAAAATCCGATCTTTTTGTGTGAACGTTCACATTACATTTTAAATGTGACCTGCATCAGACTCCTGTGTGAACGCTCCACAGCACTGATGTGACACGCATGCGCAGTAAGACATGACGTCTCATCATCCGGCTTGTTTGTTTACAGAGYTAGCATGGATGCTACATTTTGCGCATCGAATCAGAAGTTGTTGTTTAATCAGAGCCGATTAAATAATTATCTGACCTGCTTCTTTAG
>NW_013952415.1:2955979-2963092 GCF_001266775.1 Austrofundulus limnaeus | reverse complement strand
GAACGTAGCCTTAGTAATTAATGTTTTTAAAAATGTATTTTTTCTGATATAAAGTCATAAAAATATGAAACTTGTCATGTTAGAAATTATTAGAACGTTTTATTACTCATGTAGTTAATTAACATAACCAAAATAGTGTGATTTATATAGAATTGTTAGCCCTTTTTGAACTGCAGTTTTGGATTCTGTAGCAGTCTGTTGTGATGATGATGGAGCTGAGCTGAAACCAAACACGTCGTTTTATGCTTTGATCTGTGTTCCAACCCTTGCCTGTGGTCATTTGCTACGACTGACCAAAAGAATTGGACCGCAAATACAAGCAACTGTAATTATCATTTTCAAAAAAGAAGCTATAGGCTCATCCTTGGGGACAGAGTGAGAAGCTCAACTAATCAGGAAGAGCTCAGAAAAGGGTCAAGGCTTCTCTGCTTCGGTATAAAGGGAGGGGGGGGGGTGAAGTGGTTTGGGCAGATCATGAGGAGGTCTTCCAGGCATTTTCTTGGGGATGTGTTTTAAATATCCCAGACTGGAAGGAAGCCTTGAGGGAGACTGAAACTTTTACGGAAAAAAAAAATATTTAAGACGTATTGCATTCTAGGTGTTGAAACCCTTTTGACAAATAATTATCGATGAATGAATGGATGGATGGATGGATGGATGGATGGATGGATGGATGGATGGATGGATGGATGGATGGATGGATGATGTGTAAGAATATTTCGTGTTTGTTAACTGAAATCGTGACAAAACCACATAAATATTGAATTGATAAAAATGTGAAGAGAATAGACCATACAACCCCAGATCTGGTTCTGAGTGAAGCTTTATTGCTTACGGCTCAAGCAAGCAGAGCAGTGCTGTCCAAAACAGGAAGTTCCGGTCTATATATACAGGGATCTTCAGTGCCCGGTACGCCTACTACAGGCCTACGGCTGAATCGCAGACACTCTGAGCAGCAATGCTCACCTAATGGTTTTTTTTATTAACGGTTTATTATGTGTTGTCAAGTGTTTTGGGCATGTAACTAAACCTATTTTAATCAAGACATAACAATAGATTATAAAAGTCAAGCCTTAAAAAGCAAAACTAAGAAAATGATGTGGTGCTTTTAAATCTGTGTCTGACTAATAAATTCCTTCGGATGGATGGATGGATGGATGGATGGATGGATGGATGGATGGATGGATGATCAGCAAAAAGTTTGTCAACAAACAATTTTTAAAAGCAGTTATAAATCAATCTCTTCAGATGAAGAGCTTTTATTAGACCTATAGGTTTGGGGGGATTATATGTCATTTTTTGCTATTTTGTGTTAAACCGCTTCAGTTTTCTAAAAAAAAATACACATCACTTGTACTGAAATTTACCTCTGAGCAAAGAAAAAAATAGATTTTGCACAGTGTTTAGAGCTGGTGTTATTTGTATAGTGCTTGAACGTGCCTGTGGCTCTTGAGGTATAATGAGTTGTCTGCTAATAGAATGGTAGATGAGGCTCCTTCTCTCTAAGTATCTAATTCTCCTTCTTTCTAAGTACCTATTTATACTGGAAGAGGGCATAAAATCACCAGTTCCCCCTGATGCCAGCCATCACCCTGCGTGGTGCTGCTGCTGGAATATGAGAGTTGCAATGTTTTATTAAGATAGTTTGCTAATTATCACAAATTTGGATTTTTATCAGTCGGTGCTTTTGGAAAATGGGTCAAGGAGATTAACTACACAGATAAATTTCATGTAATTATCTGCATGTTTTTGGAACCTTTTTTCTCCTCTTTATTTAAAAGTGGCATGACTTTCTAAACTCTTTTTGAAAATACAGACTCACTGGGCAATAAAATCACTGTTTGAGAATGGAGGAGCCACCAGTTTTTAGACCAACCCATGACTGTAAAGCATGCTTTAAGAAAGTTTTAATTAATTGTGTCTCTGATATTGATTAGACCTTCCTCTAACGAGCTCCCTCAGTACGTTCAGATAACTCTGGCAGGTAGAGGAGAACACCTGCACTAATCTGGTGGGTACAAAATGCACCTCACACAGCAACCCAGTACTCTACACATCATTACCACACTGGCCTTATCAGGATGCTCCAGCCAGTCCTCGAAGGCTTGCTCAACATGCTTTGTGGAATATTCCTACTCATTTAGCACACATGGAAGTTCACACGTGCTCCAAACTAGCCAACACAACTAATGTACAATTATGTGGTGGAGGTTTTCTAATTTGCATTTAGATTCGAGATTTTCTTTTTTCCTCTCCGTCACTGAATCCTGAGGCCCTGTCAGCGATTTTTTTTTAAGCYTGCTCACTCACAAGCTGGAGAAAAGTTTGACCCTCCAGGAACTCATAATGTGCCAAGTGAAGTGAGAGTTTTGCTTGTGTAATTCTATAGTTTGACCCCGTTTTCCTACAGTTAGCTCCTAAGTAAGCCGTAAAATACATCTAACTACAAAATAAAATCTAAAAACGTAGATGTTTTTTTTTCTCCAAAAACCAAATCTGGATAAAAAACATAAGCCATTTAAAAGTAATTTAGTGAAAAATATTATCACTTTCAAATAGCAAAAACCTAAAAATACACATCTTGTAATTTAAATAAACTCTGATTATATATTACCTCATATAATAAGCAGTGCATGTTTAAGCTGTTATTGTCAGTTTTAGATTGGTCTAATATACTCTGTATATATCCTGTATTTACACTTTAATTACGTGAGCAATGTGTCAGTTTGCTGAATTATATTTCCTATAAAATTTCCAATGATTTGCTGTTTGATGCCTTGCATTCATCCCTGTATCAGATGTTTCTCTAAGCAAAATGAAAATGATTAACTTTTATCATCGCTGCAAAGGGATTTTGTGAAAAAGAAAACATTTTTTCTGCATTCCCTGCAATTATTTGCAGGCTTCTTTTAATGTCAGTCATGCTGATAATTCCTCTCTAATTGCACATGAACCATACACTGATTTCTAGAAAAACAATATAAAAAACAAGATCAAAAAGATGACGACACAGCTGGGTGGAAACATTAAGAGAAAATGTCAGCCTTTACCAGGGCTGATCCAACCACTAAGCCTGCAGCTGGCAACACAATAACAGCTCAACTCCCCACAAAAAAAAAAAAACATGACCTAAGGCTCAGATATAGAAAAATGTAGGTATAGTTTCATATGTTTACAAATTCATTTATTTCATTGTTTTGTTTTCATTTTTTTCACAAAACAGACTGTAATTTTATCACACAAAGACAACATAGTGGAGAAAAGTTAACAAAAAGGGGGATGTTCTAATTTTATAAAAAACTGTTACAGCCATCAATTTTAAAATTACATATATTTATTTACATTTCACACAACACCCCATTTATTTATTTATTTATTTATTTATTTATTTTCAGAATTGGAGTTATAAAGTTGGCATTCAGCATGCTTTATCCCACTGTTTATACCGTTTATTTAAGATTTCAAGATTAGGTTTCATTTCAAACCTTTGACACAAAAATATCTGAAATTACTGTCCACCTGACTGACTATGAAGTCAGAGCCTTCCCTGTCAGGAAAGGTTAAACTTTAAATGGTGTCAGAAAAATTTATTACAGTGTGTGTTTGAGACTAAAAGGAGCTTCTGGCCTGAGATCCAAGTCTGTCTGARGAAGGAGTAGCTCCACAGATTTGTGCCTGCAGGCAAGGACAACTTTAGCACTGATTGAAATCTTTGACTCGAATGCTGCCCCCCCACTTTTTTTTACACGAGTACCTTCTCACAGTGAGGTGCTCATGAAACCACCCTTGGAATGCAAACACAGATAAAATGAACTATTACCTACATTTTGATTGAACTGTCAGTTCCAGCACAATCGGTTTCTTTCAGAAACCTACAATGGGCTCTCACTGTAATAGCCTTGGAAATATAATAAAAAAACAAGGTTGATTCATGTGTCCTCTAATATATATTCATKATGAAAACATGATTTAGGAGCCTTCCTGTCATTTGATATCAATGACCCTTGTGAAAAAGAAAAAGCCTTTGGTTYAGAACTTTGTCGCCATATTTTAGTCAGTTCAAATGTATTACTTTGCAAGACAATGATATGCAGGAGCTGAACTATTGAAAAGAAGCAGTCAATTTTATTAGCTGAGAGGAATAAAAGATACATTGTGTTGAAAAGGCAAAAGTGTYATGAAACACAAGCATAACATTGCTTCATATTGTAAAGGAATCAATGTTCATTCACTTTGGTACATGTCAAGAACAAGGTAACAAAGAATTTAGACTAGAATGCAATATGCAAGAAATGAAGCCGTACAAAACCCAGCAGCTGGACCAAAATACAATTTACTGTCCTCAATTTTGTAATCAAAAGATTACAGTGAATACAAACACATTCTTCCTGAACCCAGCCCCTCTCACGGCAATATGTCACTTACTGGGCGGAACTTCCTTCCAAAGGAATAGGCTCAGTAACAACAATTGTGATTACTAGTGGGAAACAAGTTTGTGAGTGMTTAAGGCATGKGTTAACYAATCATAAGTGCATGTGACCRTGACATAAGCCCCTCAAAACAGATGGCACTTCAAMTAAATCATAGTTTAATCMKAAGARTAGATACATTCATCCATCCATTTTCTTCCACCTATCCTGGGTTGTGTTGCAGGGGCAGCAACCTAAGCARAGAGAYCCAGACTTCCCTCTCCCAAGCCACTTGRACCAGCTCCTTTGGGGGAATCCCAAGRCATTCCCAGACCAGCCRAGAAACATAGTCCCTCCAGCRTGTCCTGGGTCTTCCTSTGGGTCTCCTCCCAGTGGGAAGTGCCCAGAACACCTCACCAGGGAGGCATCCAGGAGGCATCCTAACCAGTTGCCYGAGCCACCTSAACTGGCTCCTATCAACKTGGAGGAGCAGCGGCTCTACTGAGTCCYYCCCAGACTATCTCTAAGGGAGAGCCTAGACACTGTGAACGAAACTCATTTCGACCACTTGTGATCTCGTTYTTTCAGTCACTACCCAAAGCTCGTGACCATAGATGAGGGTAGGAACGTAGACAGACAAAACCAGAGCTTCACCTTTTGGATCAGTTCTCGCTTCACCATGACAGACCGGTACAGTGCACGCATCACTGCAGACACAGCACCAATCTGCCTATCAATCTCCCGCTCCATTCTTCCCTCATTCATAGACAGGACTCCAAGATACAGTACTGAAACTCCTCCACATGGGGCAGCACCTCTTCCCCGCTCTACCCTTTTCCAGCTCAAGACCATGGTCTCAGATTTGGAGGAACTGATCCTCTTCATGGCAGCTTCACACTTGGCTGTGAAACATGGTGAGAGCTGGAGATCATGATCTGATGAAGCCAATAGGACCACATCATCTACAAAAAGTAGAAATGTGATCCTAAAGTAACCAAAGCAGATCCCCTCAACACCTTGGTTATGCCCAGAAATTATGTCCATAAAAGTTGTGAACAAAATCGGTGACAAAGGGCAACCTTAGTGGAGTATAACTCTCACTGAAAATTAGCACAACTTACAACTGACAATGCTGACCAAACCCTGACACCAGTTGACAGGGACMTAACAGCCTGKATCAAAGGGCTTGGTACCCCATACTGTTGGAGYACCCCCAACAGGAGTCCCCGAAGRACACGRTCAAACGCCTTCTCCAAGTCCACCAAACACATATAGACTGGTTGAGCGAACTCCCATGCACCCTGSTGAGGGTGTAGAGMTGGTCCAGTGTTCCATGACCAGGAAGAAAACCACACTGCTGCATAAATAAAGATAATTATTCATAAAAGGTTGTCAAAACATATCTTAGTTCATCTRCAAAAAGAAACAGTATGTGTAGTGCTTTAAAAATCAGTACTAAACAGAATCAAAATCTTCAATATGRTTTGGATCTAAAGCAGCTGCTACTAGCAGTCCTTGACAAAAATACTTGTCAGACATCAGAGATCATCTTATAAGGAGAAGGTACAGTTTTAGCTGGTTTGGTCAAAATAACAATACTGCAGTCTGAAAAAGTTCTCGTAAAGAGTTAGGACTTTTGCTAAYRTCAYATCACATTTAGCTCAATATCTGTACAATTGACTGAATTAGACCCCTTTTTTGACTAATGTTGATCAGCTGTGAAAACTATCTAGGTTGAGTTGAGGCCAGTTGTTAATGAGTTGTAGCTGTTCAACCAGTGAGCACTTTCTGATTGTTTCATCAAAATATATCCAGTGGTTAGTGAGATATTCTGTTAAAACTCAAACAGGGTTGAAAGTCTTTCTCTTCAAGTGATCACAGAGTTATGCTTAAATTATTTTTGCTTTCCCTGTCAGAAGTAGWAACTGTTTTTAAGCTGCTAAATGTAGGTCTGAATATGTGCAAAAACTCTGAAAAACCCATTTGAGCAGGCTCCATAAGGCAAAGCAGTTTGGGTTATATGAACATAACAGAACTCTAGATCTCCTGCAGCTCTAATGCCAGRCAGCTCCATTAATCTTCATTCCCAATGCAGACCTGGTGCTCCTTTTCCCCCCATCTTTTTATCTGTAAACATCATGGTAAATGTGGAGTCCCCACAGTGACAGAATTGATTTTTTACAATCTGTTTCAGTTTTATACAGCAGCATCTRTGGACAAAAATAGAAACAAAAAAGGTGAAAGTGCTCAGCCTTTACAGATCTGTTCCAYGTGATGCACGCCTGCAAATGTGCCACATTCAGTTGTGTGCTCRTATGATGTACGAGCTGAAATATATGATTACCTTGATTGGCATTTGACATTTTCAGAGATAAACATGTTCTTGTTTAGAAAAAATGAACATCAAACATTTATAATCTACTATAAAAAATGAAGGATTGTGTAATTGTCTGCAGTGTCTGTTTGTCTGCCTTGCTGTTAGCAAAACATTTCATGAACCAGTGTTCAGTGGACTTTAATTAAACTCTCAGTAATCTTTAGAGGTTCATCTAATTAATTTTTTGGGGTCAACACAATTCAAGATAGCCACCACAGCTCATCAAAAGCAGTAAACACAACACTGGCTATACAGTGGTTTGCAAAAGTATTCATACCCCTTGAACTTTTCCATATTTTGTCACATTACAACCACAAACATAAATAT